>NC_090792.1:2135000-2427500 GCF_040054535.1 Antennarius striatus
AAAGGCACAAATCAGAGCAAAAATCAAGTCATGGTGATAGATAGACAGACAGTTAGACAGACAGAAAGACAGACAGACAGGCTAGACTAACTATCTATTCCTTAAAAAGGCAGACAGACAGACAGACAGACAGACAGACAGACAGACAGAGATACTTTATTAACCCCTAAGGAAATACAGGAGATGGTGTTCTTACAAGGCACAAATATAGAAGAGGCTATAAAAAATTCTGCTGCAATGAAAGTTCCCAAGAGCACAGTGGCCCCTATAATTCTGAGATGGAAGAACCAGGGGGCTCTTTAATATGGCCCGGCTCTCGCCTGAGATAGGCTCCAGCAACACTCGTGACCGTAGACGATTACTGTCGTAATGGTCGGATGCAAGAATCAGGACCAAGACTCCACCAAGAGCTGGTTGCCGAGGAGAATTGAACAACCAGGAGAGAAGCTGATTGAGTGATGGCGGCCCTAGAAGCAGATCGTGGGGTTCAGTGCCTTGCTCAAAGGCACCCTGACAGTGGTCATGAGGTGAACAGACACTTCTCCAGCTATCAGTCAACACTCAACACTTTCGGTTCATGCTGGACTTCAACCAGCCTGTGGTTCTCCAGCCAAGTCTCTGGCCCGAGCTACTTCCTGATCTGGAACCTGATGGTCACTTAAATTTAGATGTAGAGATCCAGTGTGGAGATGAAGCAAAGTTCCAGAAGGACAACAATCACGACAGCACTGCACCAATCTGGGCTTTAGGATAGAGTTGTTGGATGGAAGCATCTCTTCATTGGAAAACACAGGAACATGAAAGCCCGTTTGGAGTTTGTGAAGAAACACCTGAAGGACTTTCAGTCTGTGAGAAACAAGATTCTCTGGTCTGATGAAACCAAGATTAAACTGTTTGGTCTAAATTCTAAAAGATACAGCATGTCTGGAGGTAATCACTCGCCCAATGCTTTCTCTTTGGTGAATCATAGCGTAGCAGCATCATGCTGTGGGTGTGTTTTTCAACAGCAAGGACTAGACGTCTGGTCAGGAAGGCAGAAAAGATGAATGGAATAAAAGTACAGAGTTCTTCAGTGAAAATCTGTTCTGTGATGCACACAACATCAGACCGGGTCAAAGGTTCACCTGTCAACCTGATAATGGTCCTAAACACACGGCCAACAAAGGAATGGCTCAGGGACGACTCTGTGAACTTGGCTTCAGTGTGATTTGAAACCAACAGAACTTCTCAGGGAACATTTTAAAACGGCTGTTTATTGACAGTCTCCATCCATCCATCCATCCATCCCAGTAAGAATTTAAAGGACTGACAAGTACGAATGCCAGAACACTCCTCACTCCAGGTATACAAAGCTTGATGTGTCACACCGAAAGAGCTGGAAGATGTAGTTGCTGACAAATGTGCTTCAACTAAGTTCTGTGTAAAGGTACCTTTTCTGTTGTGTTTTGTTTTTCTCTGGGTTTTTGTTTTTTAATTCATTAGGAAAAATTATGAAATTCAATTTTTACTTTTTCATTGTACAGAGTGTAGTTTAATACGAATGAATATATAC
Organism: Antennarius striatus; assembly: GCF_040054535.1. Classification (NCBI taxonomy): domain Eukaryota; kingdom Metazoa; phylum Chordata; class Actinopteri; order Lophiiformes; family Antennariidae; genus Antennarius; species Antennarius striatus. Next base: position 2,136,553 of record NC_090792.1, read on the forward strand.
ATACAGTACATACATACATAAAAAATAAATAATACACAATAAATAAAGGTTGCAACATAACAGAAGTGAAACGAAAGTGAAGGGGTCTGAATAAGTTCCAGTTCAATATTATCAAGTCTGAGCTCGCTTTCTAAAATCATGTCAAGCAACAACAGACTTTATTGATTCCAACCTCCAGACAGTGAGATTGACTGATGTAGTCTTAGAAGGGAAATGTGCAGACCCAAACGTCCATAAAGAACACAACTAAGATGCTGGTTTATGAACGCTTGTTACATTCTTGTTCCATTCCATTCATTTGGATGATGCTGTATGGAATTACAGATCACTAAGGTCTTTCCTGGATATGACTTGGGAATCTAGTTAATTCCCTTTTTATTTTTAAAATTTTGCTTCTTTGTTTCTTCTTTACAACCACATGTACTTAAGTTTTTACCAGATAAACAGCTGTCCTCAGTGCTTCTTCTTCTTCTTCTTCTTCTTCTTTTCCTTTCGGCTTTTCCCTTCAGGGGTCGCCACAGCGAATCAATTTCCTCCATCTAGCCCTGTCCTGTGAACCCTCTTCTCTCACACCAACTACCTTCATGTCCTCTTTCACTACATCCATAAACCTCCTCTTTGGTCTTCCTCTAGGCCTCCTGCCTGGCAGTTCAAAACTCAGCATCCTTCTACCAATATATTCACTATCTCTCCTCTGGACATGTCCAAACCATCTCAGTCTGGCCTCTCTGACTTTATCTCCAGAACCTCTAACATGTGCTGTCCCTCTGATGTACTCATTCCTGATCCTATCCTTCCTGGTCACTCCCAGAGAGAACCTCAGCATCTTCATCTCTGCTACCTCCAGCTCTGTCTCCTGTCTTTTCCTCAGGGACACTGTCTCTAGACCAAACAACATCGCTGGTCTCACCACAGTTTTGTACACCTTTCCTTTCATTTTAGCTGAAACTCTTCTCTCACACATCACACCTGACACTTTCCTCCACCTGTTCCATCCTGCCTGGACACGCTTCTTCACCTCTTTTCCACACTCTCCATTGCTCTGGACTGTTGACCCTAAGTACTTCAAATCCTCCACCTTCTTGATCTCTTCTCCCTGTAACCTCACTCTTCCACTTGGGTCCCTCTCATTCACACACATGTACTCTGTCTTACTGCGGCTAACCTTCATTCCTCTCCTTTCCAGGACAAACCTCCACCTCTCTAGCTTCTCCTCCACCTGCTCTCACTGCAGATCACAATGTCATCTGCAAACATCATAGTCCATGGAGATTCCTGTCTAACCTTGTCTGTCAGCCTGTCCATCACCATAGCAACAAGAAGGGGCTCAGAGCTGATCCCTGATGCAGTCCCACCTCCACCTTGAACTCCTCTGTCACACCTACAGCACACCTCACCACTGTCTTACAGTCCTCATACATGTCCTGCACTGCTCTAACATACTTCTCTGCCACTCCAGACTTGTGCAAATTTGTTAAAACAGCAACAGCAACAACAAGCCCTGGAATGCTAAAACTTCTCCATTTGTCATTTTGCAGCCAAACCCATTCTCTGCCTCTCTGCAAAATAACAAATGAGTTTATTGTGAACTTTGCTGACCAGAATCCCCCATCATTCTCCTCTGCAACATCGTCCATCAGCCTCTCTCAGAGGTTCAGGTTGTGACAGGACATCTCCTAATACACCCAGATTCTCTGCTGCTCGTCCTCCTCCTCTTGACAGTTATGTCCAGTCAGTCATTTGTTCTTTAGTTGCTGCTGGTTCCTCAGAACTGTGGCTATAAGTATTATTAGTAACATTAATATTATCATTATGCATGATGCTGGGTGTAACTTCCTGATTATTCCATACTTTGAAAGGTAGATGACTTTTACCAGAGTCAGGGTGTTATGATAATTCACACTGCATCTCTAAACCGCTTCACACATCATTAATTCATTCACATGAATTAAAATAGTTTCCCCACGTTTAGAAAGATGATTCTATGTCCTAGCTTACTATGATAGATTCGTATGTGTGAGGAAATAGAAAAAAGAAAAATATCTGACATTTATGTCACATGTTATGAAAAAATACAAGTTGCTAATGTGATATAAAAACTCCATGATTGGAAAAGGAAATAAAAAAGATGCCTGTGGGTGAAGCCAATCTGCTATAATTTCAGTCAGAAGAGTCTTGAGTAACAGAATGAACGTAATAACAGAATAAAAATGACACGTTCGTACCCATCAGCACACATGCAAGCTAAGTTCTGTATGTTTCATTTCCCATTACTTAAAGACATCACATACAGTCTGTGATTCACCTTGGTATTCTGCTAACTCTCTTTATGTTCTTCTGAAAAACCTGTTTGAGAAAGGTAAGAGGCCGGAGACTTATTGCTTTATGAATCAACACTCCCACATACCAGACAGAACACAGTATGCAGAGCCCACAGATCAGCCAGCAGATCGATTGACTTTCTTTTATTCCTTTATTTTCAAGCCCTACTCCTTATGGCAATCTATATTCATAAATCAGTTTAGTGTGTAATCAGTGTGCTTTTCTCATCAAAGATGGTGTCACAACTGTCTAGAAAGAGAAAAGAGGTTTGAGCAGACTGTAGGTAGAGAGGCTACATCAAACCAGCACCAAACGTATATATCATGCAAAGACCGTAAGGTTTTAAGAAAACAAAAACTGTAATAAAATAACGACTCAGAACAAAATATTTAAATACGAAACATGAGCATTAGAATAAAATCAACAACAAACAGTGAATATGACAATAGAAATAATAAGTTTTTGTGAATATTTTAACCTTTTTTGTGATATGAACGTGGGGTGGGATGAGTCCCCTGTGGAGCTCACGGGTGAGTTATGATCCCCACATTAGTTTTTGTTATAATGTCAAGTTACAGTACAGTAGTTACAGTAACTACTTTAGTTTAGGTTGCTGGGGAACATTTCTGTTTATTACAGTAGGTATTTTTGTCACATACAGTCTCAAGTCTTCACTCTTCAGCTTGCCTTCTGGAACACTAATTCTCTATGAAAGAATGTTTTTCTGTTGTTCGATACCTAACACTCAGTAAATTAAATTAATGTCTAAAAAAACAAAACATAATGGGAGTGAGTCATGGCTTGAATTCAGCGTTTCATTAATTATAATGTAGGAATTCTAGGAATGAGGCCAGAATAAAGAATTTTTTTTACCTTTGACTCAAAACCCCCCCAATAACACACGTTTTCAGAAACAGCAGTAATGTGAAAAATCATTTTCCTCAGACATTGTGGAATGTCATAGCAGGGACCCTCATTCTGTTAGATGAGATAATAATAAAATAAATTAAAACTAGAAAAGTGTAAGCCAGCGGTATAAATCTCAGGTTTATGATGATTTTACACTGCAGTAAAGAAAAAAAAAATCCATACGGCTACAATCCTTCCCTGGGAGACAGAAATAGATGCACACCAGGGGAGGTTGAGGGTTTTGCTAATCTCAGATGCTTCCTCTGAAGACATTGGCTGAGTGGTCAGTGAAAAGTCCAGCAAAGACATTTTATTGGTTATTTTGCCTTCGAGGAACACACACCAATGAAGCCGTTCCAGAGAGCAGGCAGTCGGCTGCTCTCCGGTGGGAGGTGAGGCTGCATCTTAACAACATACTGGCATGTTTTACTCTGGAAAATCTGTCAGTTTGGGCTCTGGAGGAAATAGAGGAGCTCTTTCCTGACTGTCTGTCTGAGGATGGTCATCATGATACCAACAAGTAACATGACTTGTAAGAGCCAGGTTGGCACGGTCTGGACCCAGGAATGTACAGGTTACGATGAAGCCAGTTTGACATTCAGGACAAATTCAGACACATGAGAACATCCTCCGACTGTTCAGACTGTGCTGTCATACAGTTTAAAACCTCAGTGCTATGTGGTAGCAGAGGAAAAAATGGATGCTGTGTGTTTGATCTCAATGCATAGTATATACGAGCGATAATTATAGAGGATGAAGCTTTTATAAGCTCTTCAACACACACATTTCCCCTTTATCTTCTTCTTTATCTTCTTTCACAGAGGGTTCATACGTAGGGAAACTAGTCACAGATGCCAAAGCAAAGGAATAAACCTGCCTGAGCAAAAACAGTAATTATCTTTACATCTGATTTTCCATTGTACACACATCTGAGGCAAATCACATTCAGATTATGGACACATAGTGACTGTTTAAAAGTTGGTATCAAATTTTGCTCATCTGATCTCATAAATTCTCATAAAACTCAAATTAAATTTGGGGATCTTTGCTTTGTGACAAGTGATGTCCCATGTTGGAGAGCTTCTGCAGCTGAAACCGGTCCAAGTGTGCCGGATGGTGTTAATTACTGTTCCCAGGACCTCTTGACATGTGACTCAAATGAAGTCTGAGGCCGATGATTATTCATTGGAATGATCCTCCTAGGGTGACATATTGAGAAGCTATGATAGGTCTACTGTGAGATAATGATGAGTGTGACGAGTGGAACTCAGCTGAAGAGTCTTTTCGAGTGATAGAACTAATGAAAATGGAAGCATCAGTGGTTATTTCTGAGCCGTCTTATTTATTACTGTGGTAAAATGGTCTTGTTTACTGTATGCTTTGGAAACTGGTGACATCGTTGAAACTGGTGAAGAATCGTTGTTGTTAGCAGGCAAGCTCAGAAGCCTCAGTTGTTTTGGGAGACGTACAACCCTTTTTTGATTCAGTAAGGAAAGCCGCCTCAGTACAAGGACAGAGTCTTGTCTCGTCATTTTGTGGAGTTTAATTCATTACACCCAGTTTATCCCAGAGTAAAGCCGGGCTCAGACTTGGGGAAATCTGGCCCAATTTCACCCTGATTCATCCCTACTCACAAATGGAGAAGAGCGGTCTGGCTGTATGAGACATTTACAGATCAACACACATGACCAATCCTGATAACCAATTGTCTCCATTACTTGTTCTCCCCAAAGAGAAGGAGGACCAAAAGGACCAGAAGAAGGATCTCATCACTGCTTCAATGCACTCTGAGCAAGAATGGACTTCAGGGTTGGAAAAGTAATGAGTTTGATCTCGTTTCTACTTGGTTCCCTTTGCAACGCAGTGTTTTTCATTACTGTCTGAGGGAAGTGCATCGGTCTAAATTTCATGCCCCTTCTCATGCTCTCAGACTGACATGAGGGAAATGCCTCCGGATTGTCAGCGGACTCTCTGAAGCGCGGACAGACAGACAAGAATATTCAGCTGCTTTTGCTTCCATCACAGAGTCGGTAGCAGAAGTGATTCCAGCTGGAGTTAGATTGATTAAAGAGAAGCATATTATCTCTTGCGTACACATACACTGGCCACAAAAACACACAGACACACAAAGAGCACTTTGTCAATTACGTTTGACACTGCAGGAAACCGAACATCTACAGTATCCTCACTGCAGGAAATGTCTTCTAATCAAAAGGGCGTGAAAATCTTGTTGAAACAGTTACCGTGGGAATGCAGCTGGAGAATATCACAGATGTGTGTACCTGTGTCTAGATGTCTGTGTCTGTTCCAAGATAATTGTTGTCTTATTTTTGTGTGTGTTTCTGCTGCTTTCATTTCTGCACTTTGAAAAAAAAAGTGAATACATTTCCAGAGTGAAAGAAAAACCAGGTGAGCTAAAATAAATGCAAACTTTTGTGCTTGGCTGAAATGGTATTTGAGCTATTCGTATATATAGAGATATTTCTTTTTTATTAACTTTTTATCCTTCTACTATGAGGTCTTTACAGGAATACTTTTGTCTGTCCACGTGTCTTTAACAAGTTGGATAAAAGTCATGTCCACAAATCTTCAAATTCACAAAAACCAAGGTACAGAAACCAGTGAAATACAACTCTTTAGGAAACCATTACTTGAAATTTTCAGGAAAAGAAAATGCTCCAACCTAGTCTCAGTATATCTTACAACATAACATTTCAGTTGTTTGGTTAATCCATGTGGCATTTACGTATTGCTTGGGTTTCTTGGATGTTTTGGATGTAAAGCGAACTATAAAAGACAGAAAAAACATTTTTGTTTTGGACACGTAGCAGAAATTACTCATTTGGATAAATTATGATGATTTGTTAACCTCCCATTTTCTAAATCACTGGTAGATTAATTGCTGATCTAACTCACTACTCCTAAATGACTGTGAATAAATGGTGAATGTGCAGCTGTGGTCCATGCATTCTACGCACAACAATCAATTATGTGATGGTTCTTTATTTTAAAAACTTTGATTTCCTTCTCATTTCTAAAACAATTTTGCTTCACAGCAGCAGTTGCCGTGTGAAATAATAAGGTGCTATTTATGAGAAGAAAATCAGGTTAAGAGCAAAAAAAAAGAAAAGAAATATACATAAAGAACAACACACAGAATCTGCTCGGTGCAGCCACAGAACAACGGAAATATTGGAATACTTATGATTTAAAAATGGAAACTGGGTGCCATGAATACACAAACAAATCTTGTCAGTAAGTTTGAAATGTGCTTGGAGCAAAAATACATTAAATGTTTGATTATTTCGCACAGAAAACTAGCTTTCAACAGAAGTTAATATTCTCTGCACAGATCAATGATAAGGAAACTGAAAACAGACACACACCCCGAGAGTTTTCCCATCCACACTCTCTTTTTCCTTTATTAAAGGCTCATTGACTCCCACTGATTTATGGCTGCACAATTAAGTTTGTTAGACACCCTTGAACTCTTATATCTGTGTGCAGGAAATGTGTTTCCTTTGTATTTGGCTTCTTCAGCTCAGGTAATGACACGGAGAGCCGAGAGATCAATAACGAAGTAATGTTTGAACTGTTCACACAGTGTGTTATATAAACTCACGAACAGAGCCAGCTCTGCTGTGACAGACCGAGATGATATTTCATTACAAAAAGCGGTGAAAGTATTGGAATTATTTTGGAAGCCAGAGAACCCACACAGACATGGGGGAGAAAACAAGCAAACTCCAGACAGAAAAGCCCCAGGTGGAATCAAACCCGGCACCGTCTTGCTGTGAGGTAACTGTTCTACCCACTGTGACAACATGCTGCCTACTTAACAACCAATGAATAAATATTACATTAAATTTTGTAAAAACATTTACATTCTTAACATTTTGAATGCTTTTAAAAAAAAAAAGATTAGACAAGCTCGCTGGTTGTTGTTTTCACCTCCAGAGGTACAACGTGGTAAGTCATGACAGGACAGATACATTCAAACTGCTACTTTATCATATAGATCAGTTTTTATTATTACCACTAATTGAGACAACTGAGTGTCTCTGTGATAATTTAATGAGATATTTTTCAGACAGATTTCAAGGTGCTTCGTGCTGCATCACACACAGAAAAACCAATCCTGATAAGCAGCGCTTGTTCATTCCTGCAGCTTTCTGTCAGGCTGCCATTACTTGATGTATTATGTACAGTGGAGCAGTACATATGTTTGTACTTGTCATATGTGCTTCATCTAAAGTCCTATGCTGATTGTTTGACAGGTAAACTTTATGATAGCAAATACATTAAATGCCTGTTGTTTTTTTTTATCTGTAAAAACAATAGTGATGTTTTATTGCTTTGCTTCCTTGCTTTGACAAGAAATGAGCTCCACACAAACACATCCACATTTGCTGGTTGCTGGTTGTAGGTTGGAAATTTGTAATCACGAGTGCAGTACTTCGGCAGGGCTTGACAAATGTCAGTAAACAACAAGCTTTTTTATGTGCAGGTTACATGCCATTATTGGACATCCTCAGGGTAGGTGGAGGCCATTCGAAAATTCTTTGACACAGGGTTCGACATGACACACACCTGTTGGCTAAATTTTATCATCTTTATATGACCTATTAAAAGCAGAAAATAAAAAGGATCTAAAGGTTTGTAGGTCATTGATTTGTGCCATGAAAGAGACTCTGTGGGTACCGGGCATTGACCAGTCAGCGGTTTAAAATATCTCATGTGAACTTTCATCACCTGCTTGGTTCAGATATCATTAACAGGTACTTTAAGGCAAGTAAGGTCAAACCAGGACGACTCAGTGGAGGTGGGGATATTCTGACACGTGCCGCAGTTAATGGAGTCGGAAGTGAGGCTCGCATGGCTTTGAGGAGCATTACAAACCTTCATGTGAGAATCAATGCTGCCCACCTAGAAAATACATTATTGATATTGGGTGAAAAAAAAGAGAAGCCTTTTATGTATTATAATACATTTAAAGCCTGAATAAGAAATGTCATTCATTTCTGAATTTGATACTTAGGTATGTAGTTGGGGTTAAATCATGAAAAAATAATCAATCAACAGGCCTAACTTATTGATGGGGTGTCCCCTTCTAGGAGACAAATGAAGTATTGGGTCTCCTGGGGATAATTGATGCTCAAGTATAAGTGCAAACCAATGTTGACCGGGTTAAGTTTCTGTTGGCCGGATCCATTGAGGTCAGGTTACTCTGTCATGGAAGTGAAGGAGGGAACCCAGAAGAATGACGGTAGGGTGAAATACAAGTAAGAATTTTATTCCCTGAAGCAGAGTTCATAAATCCAGGTAATCAGTTGAAACAGGCAGACAAATTCCATAAGTAGCAGGCAGACAAGCAGAATCCAGAAATCAGGCAGAATCGGTACATGGTAGGCAAAAAAGAAACACAGACGACGGACTTAACTTGACTGAATGCAGGGAGAAGAAGAATGGTCTGAAAAGACAGGAAATGTCATTGACAAGAAATAACTCAAATGTCTAGAATAAAAGAATAAACAGGTCGTGGCAGGAGTATTGATAATTCCACTAATATAGACATGTAATCTAAAAAAGCATTAGACAAGCTATTTTTCATTTATATAATCTCAGATTAAAAATGAATCTGACCCATATTAGGATAAAATAATGAATTTTTCTCATTTCTATTTCTGTGTTGGTGCAGCAATGAAGTGAATAGAGGAAGAGTGTGAAAAAAATTTCTCTCTGAAACTTGATTGTTGTTATACACACATTATTGTGCAAATTAAGAGGAAATATGAAAGAAAACTTTGGTAAATGTAAAGTGTCTCAAGGCTGTCTAATTCTTTAATCTGCAGTGTAGAAGTTACTGCACATTCATCAGGTGATTGTGATTCTTTAATTTTAATGTACAGCTCAAATTATGCTGGAGGTGCAGGTTGAAATAGTAAAAAAAAAACCCTCTTTAACACAGGCTAATAGGAGGGACACATTTTAGTTGGCAGGTACTGCCAAAGGATCACGGATCTAACCGCCGCCTTGTTATTTCTAAAGCGGTTGTTTAAATGTATTTATTTTTAATTTTTTAAATCTCCCATTCAAATGTCAAATCATTCAAATTCACTCCTAAGATAGCATCGCACCTGCAGTGCAGTAACAACTCATGCAGCGTGTGTTTGTTATTGCCTCGTCAGTCTTCATACTTCGAATTTTTCTCATATCTGTAATTTCACATCTAATAAATTTATATACAGGGCCGCTGCAGCAGTCGCTCATACGTGCAAGATCAGTGAGGGTGCATCTGCTATTTTACTCCTGTAGGTGTTGCACTTTATGCAGAAACGTGTCAGGAAAGGTAAAATGTAGATTGTCGGAAGCAGTGATGGAAAGTAAAACTGCGGTTACTATTTGTGATTGGCCAGGAAACATTTTTTTAAAAGTGTGTTTGCATGACATAGATGGGATATTGGCATGTTAGTCTTTGTATGAATGTATGCACACACAGTGTATGTGTGAAATTATGTACTCTTCTATATGTATAGTGTGTGTGTGTGTTTGTGTGTGTGTGTGTGTGTGTGTGTGTGCTGCTGCTTCAACCTCCAAACCCTCAACTGAAACTACCCCTTCCTTCTGCCTTAGGACAGTGTGACCATATGAGCATGGCTACCCAGCTCATAAATCAAGTAGGAAAGCCACTGAGAGAATGGAAGAGGGTTGTGGATAGAGAGAGGAAGGAAGTAGAAGAATAGTAGTCGAGGGAAGGGGAGCATGAGGGGTGGGGGGCAATGACAGAGAATGGGCAGGGACAGGATGGAAGGTGAGAATATGGACTGAGGTTAATGCTAATGTTTGTATGATGGTAAGATGACAATAGCAGACTGCAGTTATTTGAACATTTATCTCTTGGTTTACAAAAAAATATGTAATACAGATATTTTGCATGACAAAAAGACATTCTGGTCTTTATGACAGGAACTGAACACAGAAATGAAAATGCATTTCTTTTGAAATACTTAACTGGACGGCTGTTTTGGTTTTTAATCACAGGTGAAAACTCTTCAGTTTAGGAAAAGCGGATGGATCCAGACCTAAGAATTCTCCCATTTCAGAAAGGTGATGATGGATGCTTTGGTTAAAAGGACAATCAATCCAGACTGCTGCAAAAGACTAACAACTGTCCAATCAGCACCATATCTGGTCCTTTGCAAGGGGTTGGAATCGGGTTGGAAACCCTTAAATGGCAAAGAATAATGATCTCATGACCTTAGTAAGCAGCAGTTTTTATTCTGTTTTGCAAGCAGACAGGCAGGGAGGGGAAGAGGCCATGGAATGTAATTATTGTGCACCCACCCTGGAGTAGTTAAATAGTCTTTTGACTGCCACTCACTCCTGCAGCACAGTAACACGAGCCTCACACCGAAGCTGCTCCTCTGACCTGTCATAGTACTATAGAGGGGATGTTCAGTATTGGCCATTATAGACCGCGTCTTCCTCCTGGGCTGCTGCTCCACTACAGGTCCTATTGAGTCCAGCCCCCTGCTCAGCACAGTGCTGACCTTCTTTTCCAGTCTTTCCCTGCATCTACCTTTCAATCAGTCCTGCAGCATAGGACAGAGCAGTGACTATAACAGTCTGTTAGGGTTTGCACAGCATGGCACTGCAGAACACGGTCCTACAAAGGACCCAGGCACATCTATGAAGGCATATGTCTTATATAAGTGGGCACAACAAAGATAGTACAGCGTCTCCAACCAACGCCTACACATGTGACCCTGATGTGTAAACTGAGAGGGATCAATGTTCTCTGCTTCCTGTCATCTTGTTCAACAGGGAAGGAGCATGTCATTGGTTGAACTAATGAGAGACTTTATCACTTAGTTCTACGGGGCACACTAATTTGGGTAGAGGTGCGGGACAGGATGTCTTCCACAGCACTGGGACCTTTTTTTTTTTCATGTACAAGCTCACATTAAGGAGCCTCTGGAGAGCTACTACAAGTTAACCTGCATACGCCATTAGCTTTGGGACCACCCCACCTCGCTGCTTTCTGAGCCTGAAGTCTGCTGAGCTCTGCCCCCACCTCATTTGTTGTAAAAGACAGCAGCTGCTCAGTGGGCATTGGAGTGAGGTGGTGGGGGTGGAGGTGGAAGTGGTGTTGGTCGGACGGACAGTAGATGTTCAATAAATGATGCTGAACAAAAAGTTGACGTACAGACCAGGGCAGTGTGTAGATACCGAAGGGAAAACATACCATTTTAACCTGTCTTCTTCAGATATGAGATTATTAATATCTCGTCAATCATTATTTCATCTCAATGATCACGCAAGAGAGTTGAGGGCTCCACCGGAGCAACAGAGATACCTTCCCCCCAGATCTGTCTATTAACACATGAAAAGTGTGAAATCCAGATGTCCCCCTTTGTGTCCGTCTAAAGACGAGAACTTAACACGGAAATTTAACCACACGCTTGTAGATGTAGCATCACAAACACCTGCATAATGGATGGAGGGCATTATCAGTGTGTCCTCTCTACGCCAGTCCTGTATTCATGAGATGAGATTGCAGAGCAGTCACTGAATTACAATACCTTTACCCGCACAGGCTCAGCAGGGACTTAGTCATTTTGCCTAAAATGCTGCATGACGGTGTTTATTGAGGGCTGTGATAAGAATCAGCATAAACTTCAGCTGAATCTGCTCTGCAGAGGTGAGGCTGTAAATACACAAGCAGACAAGGTCTAGAGAGAGGAGAAAAAAGTCCTTCATAACGAAGAAGCTCAAGTGCCACTGCCTCTAGTGTTAGCAGTCTGGATGTTCATTAACAAAAAACACAACACAAGGTGGCACAGGTATTACGCTGAATAACTCAACATTTGTGAAAACAAAGCCCCGTTTCTGAGCACTGTTTCCCTTGAATAGAAATAATACTAAATTATCATTGTTTTGTAAGTTTCTGACAATACAGGGAACTAAACCCAAGTTGCCAGTTTTAAAGGTCAGAACTGAAGTATACTAGTAAAAGCAGCCTGGGCTGCATCTCCCAGTCCACAACACAGAACATTCAGTTGTGTTTTTCCTTTCATCTGCATTTTCCTGTAGTCAGGCTGTGTCCCCAGGTTTAGGATATAAGAACAATCTGTTTTTGTTCTCTCATCTTCTGCCCCTCCATTTCTTTGCTTCTCATCATTTCTGCCTCTATTTTCATCTGTCAGACTTGTTTTTCCTCTTCAATCACCCAGTAAGCATGATTTCTGCCTGCCGTAGTGTCCAGTGCACGAGGCTCCAGGCACCAGACTCACCAGAGGAAAAAAGCAAAACAAAAGAGCAATCTTAAAAAGTGAAGTTCTTCTATTCCTCTTCCTCCTCATTCAAAATAGTTTGCTTTTACTTCCCCCGGCAAATGAGTGAAACCTGCGTTGAGGGGAGACTTGAGCATAAAAGTCTGCATTCGCATCCATTCTCAAACCCACACACTGTCAGATGCTTTCATTCCTGAGGTCACCGTCTGTTGTTAACTCATTCACTGCCATTGATGTCTAAACATGCCAATTTGTCAGCAGCTATGTGAGCAGAAGACAGGAGTAGACAAATAGTGACAATCGTAAAACTGTGGACGTTGGACAAATTCGGGCAGGTCACACTTGTACAAAGAATGTCTCCTGGTAGTTTGGGATGAAAATTATGTAGTGATGGTGAGAGAAGATGACGGAGATAATGGAGAGAATGAACGGATGGAGCTTTGAATTGCATTCCCTTCACTGCAACTCCGGGAGAACAGCCGTGGAGCTATTAGATAAACTATAGCTGCAAGAAAATCATATTTTTAAAAATCAATTATAGAGATTGAATATAATGATTTATTCATAAATAAATTACTATCAAAAGTCTTTTCTCAATATCGTTTTTTTGTTTTATAGAAGGAAACCAGTTTGAGATGTTTGAGGTGTCACTGAAGTCACAGTTGTGCTTTTCACAAAAAACAGCCGATGTTCTACTAAACTAAAGAAAGGAAATGGCAGAAATTAATTACAAGTTCCAGATGAAAGAATAGAAATCACTATCTCTTTTGGTAGGTGTGGGGTTTACATAGACATAGAACACAATACTTTGTGAGTCTTGAAAGATGGGTCAAAATGCTCTAAAACTGCTGGCAGTGTGGGGATCTGCTTTCTCTGAAAAGGGTTGGCAGTGAAATGAAGACGGATAGTCAACACACCTACATGGAAAGCAGTTTACGTAGGAACTGGATATTGCGACAAAATATTTCTATGTAGCAGTATCACATTTTTCACGTTACTGCTTCTGCAAATACCACGGAGGTTTCAAATTCGAAGCATCTGACTGGTTAACCTTGGAATAGCAGTTGTACAATTGAAGAGGAAGAGTATGTAAGGAGAGGAAGATGAAATTAAACAGTTTGAAATTTAAACTGTTGGTTAGTCTGATCGATGAAGCATTTCTGTAAAGTGGGTTTGCCGGGATCCTCTTTGGAACATCTTCTTCCAGGAACAACTTGGTCATAGAGGGAATATGAGAGGAATACCTCCACTTCTCACCCATATCTGCCACCCAGCTCTCCACAGTTCGGATCAATGAGAAGGAGCGATGGAGCAGTCGGATAAAGACCAGGAGTCATTTTACAAAAGCTGGAAGGCAATTTGCAAACCGAGATGTGCAGAATCAATGTTAAAAGATTAGCTTGGAAAATGTATGTATCTCTTTTCTTGATGAGGATCGCATTAGATGATCGATGCCACTCATCCAGTATGTCTGACCACTAAATACAAAGCAACAGCTGCTAGTGGGACTGTTGAGCTTCGCATGACATCTGCAATAGCTAACCTTGTTCTCTGAAAGTAAATCACTGACAACCAAAGAGCCGGAAACTTTCTGATACCAGATAATAAAGGGTACATCACGGAGAGATCACTAATTTTTTACGCTTTCCTTTTTGCATGGCTGAAAAAGAGATGTGGTGATTTTTTTTTGCAAAGCTAAACTAATATGCTTCTGCTTTAGTGGATTCACATTATGGATGACTGGTGAAGATATACCCACGCTGTATTTTTCTTGGCATTAGTCTTTGTGTCTAAAAAATTGTGTATGTACTTTTGCTCCACTGTGAGTTCTCATTCATTTAGTTGCTACTTGAGACCAAAAAGTGGAAAAGGGAAGATTAATGAAAAGAGGGATTAATGACAAGAGAAAAAAAGGGAGTAAAAAAGAGGTAAGTAACTGAGATTGCTGATGAGGATAAAGGTCAGTTTGACCTTCAGTTTGACTAATGTTGCTGATATTTTCACCGAGCTACGGCACGCACAAAAAACATCCCTGTCAAGTGTGACATTAAACAGTTTATCTCTGTTAGTTTGCCTCTTGCTGTCTTTAGTAAACCACAGGAACAGAGGAAGATCTCCATGATGACCTGATGCTCCTGCTGAATATCTGACTGCATGTTCAATCTCTGTCTCCCTCACATGCACCTTTACATAGTATGTGTAAGACTGGAAAAATAAAAGGATTAATTCCTTACATGGGTATAAAATGTATGCGATGTTATATCATTCAACAGTTTCTTACAAAAGCTTGTTCTTTGTGGGGTTGTAGGAGACTTTAACACCTGATTTTGTGTGAGAGGTGGGGTACATCTGAGTCCACAAGAAGACTGATACATATGGATAACCGTACCTACCTATATATTCTTTGTTTTTGGGCTGCAAGAGGAAGCCACAGTATCTACAGGGAACACAAATAAGCACAAACAGAACATGTGACATCCCCTCAGACAAGAATCTGGGACACAAACATAAACCCTTCTTGCTATGTAGCATCAGGAGGCAGCAGTTCTGATCACTGCACTTAATACTACAAGAAAAGTATGCTGTTAACGAAGTATTTTTCAAGCATGTTTGAGTTATGTTGGATAGTGAATATCTAAAATTCCTTTCATTTTGTCCAGCACTGGTGCATATTGTGAAATTGTGAACATGTGCTCAGGTAGAAGAAGAAAAAACAACAACAGTTGGTGACTAATGAGTGATTTTAAAGTGTTAATGTCCTCATCATGCAGCATTTACTTATTAACTAATTTAATTCCCCTCATCAAAATGAGCCTCTGGCTTCAGTGCAGTGGTTGAAATGTTAAACTGATCAAGATTCATTCATGTTTCCACATGCATTCAACTTAAATTGAGCATGCCATTTTAACCCTACACCCAGCGGCGCGCCTGCTACCCATTCTCTCAGTAAATGCCTCCTTACCATTAATGTTTGGTGGCTGTGACTCAGGAGGTAAGTGGTCTAACATTTATAAGTAGGACCCATGCTGTCTTGCTCTTGGAGAAAACACTTACTAACATTAACTTAATGTTGCTCCCAATGGCCATTTGGAACCTTGCAACTACAGTAATGTCAAAACACTGCAATTTGCTGAACACAATTAAAAGCAAAGACCTTAAATTATAGTGTGGTTTTTACTGTTAATGCTACAGTTTCAGAAGTCCTTGGTTACAGGTAGTTTTACTCCATTTAGCATTTGCTGAATGCTTTACTGCAAGAATTAAAAACAAAATTTCATCAGGTCTGAAAAAGGCCAGAGGAGTTAAGACAAGTGATATTATTAATGTGCCCACGGTCCTTCAGATCGCCCTCAGGTATCTACTGGGTGTTCACAACAAGGTGAAAAATGGTTTAATTTCACTATAATGAGGTTTACTAGAAATTATCCCACTTACAGAATGCAAAAGAAAGGCTATTCTAATCAAAGGTTTTTCTCTCACTGCGTTTGACTCAGGGGAGGCAATTATATGATTCAAAGCCAAATCAACAATAAAGATGATCTCTTATGCATCGCTGTGTCTAAATCTGATCAAATGGGGGGCCTGTGGTTTAAGGCTTCCCTCTTGTCGGCCTGCAAAATGAAAATAATTAGGAATCCCTGTACTGCGCTAGTCATATTTATAAGATCATTCCAAGCATCTGTTATGAAAGTATAAGGAGTACAGTATGCACACCATAAATGACAGAGTATTTGATCAATTTAGCTTCCAAACAAATGTTTGAAAATGCAAGAAGGCTGTTAAAAAAACTAAATAAATAGTCGAATGCAGGAACGAAAAACATATAACACCCTTAGAACTCTTCCCATCAGCAGATGAAATGTTAAATAGACTTCATATGGTGTCTGTTCTGAGACAGAACAGAATTTACTAGCATCCAAATCGCTTTACCTCCATTTGTTTTTCCAGTCATTTTTAGGGGGCAGAAGCAAAGTAAAATAAAGTAACCTATTGAACAGATGGCATCAATTCCCACATAGTTTTGCTTTGTCACTCAGGCTGAACCTTGAATTCACTTAACAAAGCAAATTCAGATTGTAGCAGCTAGCTTCTAAAACTTTGGAAACGTTTGCAATAAGACAAACCAAACTGCCATAAATAACACTTTCATATTCCAATTATTCATTTCATTCATTCAGATACTTTTGCAAACTTCCACATGCAGCATCATGCAAAATGACAACAATGACATATTGAGCTGATCAAGTTCAATTGCATAACAGTGGCATTCACTGAGAGTTGTGCTAATCTGATCTAATCTAATCTAATCTGATTTGATCTAATTTAATCTAATCTAATCTAATCTAATCTAATCTAATCTAATCTAATCTAATCCTAATCTAATATTCATTCAACTTTTAACTTACATTTTAATTTCCCAGACTCCCATAGTTGTTATATGTTCTGTGAAAATAAGAAAAATATGGGTCATGAAAAAATTGTGATAGACAGTAAACTGTGAGAAAAACAAAATTCATCCATGAATCTACTGTATATACATTTGTTATATAAAGCATATATAGGGTATATACAGTTTATTAGATACTGTTTTGGCTGACGGCATCCGGAAGTGCACTACGTTCTATGAGTCTCGGACTTCTGTGAGACGCAGAAGTGATTTAAACAGACGTTAAAAGTGGGGTAAAAAAGTTAATACAGATAGTAGGTGGTTTAATATCAGTAGTGTAAATGGTTATTTTTCTTCATGAGCAGGTGGCACATTTATTATTGTAGTAAGAGGAGTAGAATACAGACATTTAGTGTATAGTAAAATACCTTCACGTTGACTCCCATGAAACATTTGAAAATCTTACAGATTTCCTGCTTGTTGTCGAACCTGCTGAAAGTCATCAAATCTTTCAGTGACACCATTTTTAAAACAATTAAAGCATCATTTTGGTCAAACAGACTGGACTAGTTGTTCAAATATTGGACTATAAATTACAAGTTGCATTAGCAAGCTACTCTATTAACCTCCTCAGTTAACAAATTTGTATCATGCAATTATCTGTATGTTGTATGTGGGTTTGTTGAAAATAACTTGAAATAAATAGGAAAATAAAATCCAATCATGCACCACTAACTATAATAATAATTAGCAAATGTAATCATAATAATAAGAAATTGTCTCTTTTCTCAGATGTTTTCTTCTTCTGCATCTTTCCATGATAGCAGACATGTTCACATACTTTATGCACTACAGTGGAGCCTTTTCCCCTCTTGAATAACTTTTCACATCATAGTCACATATCTTCAAAATACTGATGTGTATGAGATAGAGAGAGACGGAGAAAATATGAATAACTTTATTCATATGGCACTGAAAAAACAGCTGTGCAATGTACTTCAGAGTCATTCAATTATTCAACACAACACACTCAATGCTAAAGCACAAATAAAACCTCAAACAAAAAAGAGATTCTCCTTGGCTCGAACGCCTCCACCTTGCTCATAAGCTCCGTTACGAGGTAGAGAAGAAAGACAAAGGGGACAAAATAAAAACAGAAGCAGATAATTTAATGGCAGCTAAAGGCAGAGGCGTAGAGAGGGGAAGTCTGTGGAGGTTTATTTACCAAAATAATGGCCATCCCACTGGGATCCTAACAAGCCCAGAAGGACTGCCACTTACACAGAAGAGAGTAAGACCGATTCTCAGGATGAGAGGTGAAATCTACTCAGAATGTGGTGCAGAAAAGCTACGTGCTGTGGTTTGCAATGAACTTAAATTAATAGAGCAGATAGTTAATGCTTATATATCATTATTTTTTTAACCAATTTCACAGAATTCCAATGCATAGACTGTTTTTTAAATGTTTTGTTTTCACAGAAAACTGGCAGTAGGAGGAGTCCGTTCAATTCCTGAGCACTGTCCCTTTTATGAAATGCTAATTTAGGGCGAACCAAAAAAAATCCCCACCGCTATACTTCCTCATCACTTGCATGCCTACAGGCGCCTTGTGTGTGTGTTGTGTGCCTGTACCCACTACGCGTGTGACTAACCACCAATGTGTGCTAGAGCGGACTAACAATTTTTTACGGGATTAACATAGTTGATTACATTTACATTCACATTCACTAGTGGAATTCCACTCGAGTCTATTGTAAATGACAAAACCGGAAACACTATAGATCACTGCATTACCACATATAATGGGGTCCACATGGTGAACCATGAATGGCATAGAGCAGCGCATATAGGTGGTCACATGAACCCACCAGCTTCCATTTTTGCTGCTCTGGTCCAAAAGTGGATTTCACAAATTCTTCAACACCTACCTTTAGTATTTTTACAAAGGGGTTGTTCTCTTGTTCATCCTGAAACTAATAACTGTGTATAGCAAAAACTATAAAGTGAGAATTTTCCAGGTGACATTCAGTTATTCACTTCCTCAAGAGGACAAACTACTTAAAGTACTAAAACAACACAGCAAGCAGGAGTAAGAGAACTACTGGACCGAAAGGAAACCAGGAAGTCATCTGATTGGAAAGCTGCCAACAGAGCTGCTAGTGTTTCAACAAATGGTGTAATGTTGGTGCAAACAGATGGCATCAACAACATCATAGTTGAGGACTGGATGAAAAAAACAAAACAAAAGAAATCACAGATGGGTTTAGACATGTTTTCCCGATGGGAATGAGGGAAAAAAAAGAAATCCTTGTCTGTGAAATTGAAACAATGTAAGCAAAAAGCAGGAAAGATACGGCGTCAGGAAAGGAGAAATTTTTATGTGTAAATTGTTGGTCCAACATGCAGTAACATGGTGAAGCACTGCTTGTTAAACAGCTGGAGCTTTTTGGCTGGAATTTGTTTATCTAAAAAAAACATGAAACAAGCAGAAACTGCATCACCAATGAATAGTTTTATTCAGCTTTATGGAATGAAAACAAATGCCAGAAACTGTTGGTATTTTGGTCACTCCCGGAACTACAAATATGTGCAACTCAATACTTTATCTCATTTTATTACATTTTGGATTGGAGGCAAACACTGTGAAAGACATTGTGAAGATGTTCGAGACACCGCTACTAGAGTAGATAAAGCTGGAAAATGTGATGGGTCAGAAAAGAAATACATTTTACTACTGATCAACTCAGACTCTGTGCCCGTTTGGTTTCTTTCCTGTAGTGCTAAGCAGATGATTTGGATAAGTGCTGCAGCAATGGCAAAACTAAAAAGGTGTTTGAAGAGCATGATCCTTTACTAAATTGAAATAATTTCAGTTTTGAGTGTTGGTGCTATTAGACAGCTAAGTACCCTTTTGAATCATCCTTTCATTAGAGTGTATTGGATCACATCTGTTAAACCTGCTTCACTGGTAACAGAAGTACTGTTTAGCTTTGTGCAGTAGAAACCCATGCTGTTCTCATGGAACTCTTTACCTTTCCTCCTCATCCTGTAGAGCCATAAAACCAACATTCATCACTGGAATGATCAGACCACAAAGTGAACAATATTTTTCCCTCTTCTCTCTCAGATTAAATATTCATGATAAAAAAATCCTTTGTTTTGTTGACTCCCCCCTCCCTTGTGATTCATGTATCACATGAAGAGGGGGGGGGGTGACTGTCTGAACGACAAAGATTTAATTTTAGCATACTTTCATCATTTCAACACACCTCGTGCTGCTGAAAAAAGTCTGTCTTATCTGCATATTCACAAATCCTTCTGTTTCCAAGCAGTAATATCGGTTTGCGTTTCTGTAAAGTTTGAAATGCATTTCATATGGGCAGTGGGCAGGAAAAAGCTGGCAAAAGCAGAGTAAGGATGTACTAAATAAATTAAAATCTCAAAGCAGCTCATTATTTTAAAAAAAAAAAGTGAAGTAGTTGAGTTTTGGAATTGAGAACTTAATTCAAAATTCTTTTTGAACTGTGAACATAGATTAAAGGATTTTAATTTGTGATTCTGCAGAATACTGGATAATGAAAATGGGACATATAAAAAAACTATGACAATTTGGCAGCGGATGAATGAACAGATGCGCTGGAGTCATGATCATCTGATAAGCTTGACTTAGTTCTTACCCTTCCAAAATTTTTATTCATCAGCTTTCTTCTCTCGTGTTTTACTGTGCTATTCACACATAAAGAATTCTATAAGCAGTCATGGATCATAGGGCTGTATAATACTGCATGTTACTTAATTCAATCAGTGAAACATTTTTACACTTACAAATATTGAGTGGATATGAAAGCTCTCAAATCTGTTAAAACAAAACCTGAGTCATGAGTAAAGTCTAAGTAATATTTTCTAGAACGTCTGAACGAATTGATTTGGTTCAATTACCTACACAAATTGAGTAAATGTAACTAAATTTGGGGGGGGGGGGCTGCGCTTTGGCAGTGGCTGGGAGGTGAGCTGACACCTCCCACCATCAGCTCAAACTCCAAGACACATCATAGCGGGAGTGGGATTTGAACCACCGATGGCTGGGGGATCTGTCTTCAAGAGATCTGCTCTACCGCTGAGCCAATGCCAGAGTGAGGGGCCAGCGCCCCAAAATCATATAAAAGGCGGAATCGGTTGCCTTCTGTTGATGTTTTGAAGTTGTTAGTTACGTCTCCAATACAATTGAGTTGACTTGTTTAATTATTGCACTTATTAAAACTAACTGATATTTGTTAATATATTCTCAAAAAAGTTTAAACCATGTAATCTGTGAGTCAAATAATACTTTATTTTAAGTAAGTAAACTTAATTTACATGTGTCTACTTCACACAAATTTTCCTGTTGGAGTTTTACTAATTAATTCTGATGTAGTCAAATCAAATACGCATCGTGATGCTATTCTGAACTATAAATTACTGTCACATTTAGTAGGTCCTTGAATCGTTTTTTAGAGTGTAGATGGAATTTCCCAGATAGGTTACCTGTGGGTCAATAAAGTAAATCAGGCTTCTAACATTTTCTCACTTCTGCCTGAGACATTGGAAAAACACTGGTATAGATCTAGTCTTGAACCAATAAACATTATTCACCTAGCTTGTGTTCTGCAACCATTTGCTGCATTTATCTTTGGAGCAAGCATTTCTCCACCACCTTCTAATTAGCAAACATTAGCTCCCACCACAAACATATTAGCATTAAACAGCAGGCACATTCACTCCAATTAGCATTTAAGTATCATACATTACCCTGCTCCATCTGAGTGAGAGTTTATTTGGCTTCTCTTCTGGAAATGTGGCTCATTTATTATTTTCTTTTAATGTGTTTTCCTCTTTCGATAATTTGCCTTCTTTTTTTTAGTTTTCATTCTTCTTCTTTTTTTTTAACATTGCACACCTGATTAAATTTATATCCTTCCCCCACTTTTCCGTGTTTGTAGTCTGACTCTTTGTTGATCTGGTTTTAATTGTGGTTTGATTTTCTCTTTGCTGCTCGTCTCAAGTCGGTTTATTACTACAAATGAGCAACATGGTTCCCTCCATCCTCCACTCCTTCTCCAACTTTGCTCATCCTCTCCCTCCATCATCCCTCATTAACAGTTTTATGACATCTCACCAGCAGTAATGGACTTTAAGATACCCACAGTGTTGTTGGAATTTATATTCTCAGCACGCCGCTTGCTCTTTCCCTTCCCCTCTCTTTGCATCTGTGTTGCTGCCTCTTCTAGCAACACAACACAATTTCTATTCACATCACACCTTCCCTATCTCTATGTTATGAGGATGTGCTCTGGATGTGACAAAAGACACCTGTGTGTGTGCACATTTCAAATTTGCTCTACCGAAAGATTTCAACACTGAACTGCAACTAGGATTTCTAATACAACAGATTTCCTTTAATAGCTCTTAACGCTGGCTTTAGTGGAACAAATTATGCCATATTTTACTTTAGACGCCTTAAAATAGTGCCTAAGTTGGACCAAACAGATGTTAGTGTCATAAGTCAGCAGATGACTGAGAAGATCAAATATACGGCTCTCCCTATAGAATGGATTCACAGTCCATCAGATTCTCCGTTTTTGAATGACACATATTTTTGTATGCATTTTTCTATGGAATGAGTGATTCTGGGTGTGGGCTCCATTATTCTTCATTATTTTATATTTTCAGTCCTAACAGTTTCAGCAATCACAAACTTTGAACACCTCATTAAAGTCAATAGGTGCTAAACCATACTCATGACATACCGACACTTTGATTCCTCTAACTCTGAATCTACTTCCATCAAAGCAGTTTCCAATCAGGATAATAAGGTTGGATAGCTGAAAACATTACACAAAAATTCTGCAATTTGCTAGGAATTACAACATAAATAGATAAAAACGAAGGCTGTCAATATTAACACATCAACGCATGTCATTAATCAGGAAAATTTAACCTGCAGAATTTTTGAAAATAACAAACTACTGTAATAACATCACCAAATCTGACAGTGAGTTCCTCTCTTCATTCCATTCTACCCCTGATTGACACGCTGTGAGACTGATCGATTATTACCCATCATGGCTGAAGCAATCTATCTAACCATAATCCAACAAGACAATGCATAATAGTCAGTCAGAGGCAAAGTGCTGTGGGTCGTGTCCTATCTCAATAAAGACGTTTTTTTATTGTGACAAAACTACAATAAAAAAAATTAATTGTTTAAACTGCATGTGTTTTCATTTCTTGGCAAGGAGGAAAGTCAAGCTTTTCATTGTTCTTCCCTTGTCACACAACAGTTTGAAGCTCATCCCAGGATGGTATGACTTTTTTCCACTTTGCTTTCACTGAAAAAAATTGAAGGACTTGTGAGAATTGGTCCTCTGCTTTATTGTAATAGAACAGAGTCAATTTCAAGTTGTTGTCTTATTATGTTTAATAAATGTCAGCATTACCCTTCATGGTGTCTCCACTGATCGACTTGTAAATGGCCCTTCAAGGCTTTGGTGCATTATATCGCTACTGCTCCGTTCAAATCCTCTGTCTCTTTTTCCTTCACCTTTTTTGAATTCTGAATCTCTTGTTTTTATCACAGCGACATGATCTCATTCCCAACTCATCAAATACAGCAGCGGAGCCAGTTAACCACAAGCCTCAAACAGCTCATGGCATTTACAAGGAGAAGCTGTTGTTTGAACCTGAACCATAAATTAGTGACTGGAAAATCACATTTTTGGAAAAAAAATCCAAAAAGTTTTAACATGGATACTTTAATTTGTATAATTATGGCTGAACCCATAAATTTTTTTTCAAGGAAAATGCAGATGCACGCTTCTGATTGTATATAACCTGTTTTCAAGGAAAGAAATGTCAAATTTGTGACGTAAATGTAGATGTTTTGTATGTTTCTTCTCAATGCAATAGCTATAACTATTGCAAACATGAAAAGAAAAGTACCGGTATATACATCTTACTGATTAAGGAAGCGCATGGATGTTGGATTATAAACACTTTCCCCTAAAATGTGGCCCCTGAGTTAAAAAAAATCCTACATTTGCTGGTGCAGTAGAAACCTCTGACGACTCTGTTGACTCTATGATAAACATACAGTATTTCTTCCAGCTCCTTCATTATAAAGGAGATGTGGTCCTCCTCTCCATCAGTAAATGTCTTTCAACCCTTGCTGAAGTTACGGGCAGCAGACTGCAGAGTGTTTGTCTGGAAGGGATTATTCCAGGTAAATGAGGATTTAACATAATGTGGGCCATGCCTGTTTTGGCTTCAGCAGGATATGGGGTCGTGTAAACATTGCTGTGGCAACACAATCCACTGTGTGTAGAGGTGATTAGGGAATTAGGGGGGAATGAGCTGTCTAATCCTTTTAATTTGACTCTGCTGCTTTGTCTCTTTCAGTCACTCTCGATATTCCAGCCTTTCCTGTGCTTATTTGAGTCATTTTCTTATCTTTTCTCATTTCCCCACTCTGTTTTTTTTGTCCGTCGCTCTGTATGTGTCTACTACTTTAAGATAGAGGGTCAAAAGGAGCAAACACAACAAAACATAAGCTTATAACTTTGTAAAGCTAATTTACTATTTAAAGACATGCGAACTCATTATTCTCATACTAAATTCATACTGTACATACAAAAATATGCTTAGGGAGCTGAAGTTGTATCATATGTCTCCTTATTAATTACTTAATATATTGTTGATTTATAGCAATTAAATTGACCATATATTTTGCAATTCTGTTTCAATAGCTTTTAGAGCACTGAAACCATTTTGATTATAACATGAACAATGCATGCTAAATAAATATAATTTCGAAATTATAAATGTGCAACATTCAGGTTTTATCTTGGATTTGTTGAAGCATTCAGAAATGTATAATCAACAGACTGTTTAAATGTGGATGCACATAAAAAAAATGTTTCTAAAGTATTTAAAATTTATATAATTTCTGATTTGTAGTTCGATGAATGTTTTATATGTGCAAATGTGCACAAACAAGCAAACACACACACGCACGCACGCACGCACGCACGCACACACACACACACACACACACACACACACAAACACACCCACACATACACACAGCACCTTTTATATGAAACAGTGATGGCCCTCAGGCCCTGTACGTACATGTTTACACAATGAACCCCCATGCCTTTATTCCAGTACTGTCACCTTTTAACCTTTTCTTACAGCTATTTCATCCTGTATCGGTGCTGTTTCCAGATAACAGTTTTTTCTCTCTCTTGCTGGTCATGATACAATGTCTATGATGTTTCTCTTAGCTGA
This sequence comes from Antennarius striatus, assembly GCF_040054535.1. Classification (NCBI taxonomy): domain Eukaryota; kingdom Metazoa; phylum Chordata; class Actinopteri; order Lophiiformes; family Antennariidae; genus Antennarius; species Antennarius striatus. The sequence goes on from NC_090792.1 coordinate 2,161,789, forward strand.
TGGCAGTCAGTCTGGCTGGGAGGTTACGTAAGAAGGCTGTTGTTTCCCTGCTTATTTGGTTTTGTCGGTCAATGTCATCAGTTTTATGTGTAAATGGGGATTTTACTTACTTTATTTAAAATTTTGTGGAGGGTTTCCAATTTAATCTGTATCACTCTGTACCAGAGACTGCCTAAAATGTATTGCTTCAGGTTTAGGAGCAATTTAATAGAATCCGTGGATGGATTCGACCACCTACTTTCCAGATCCATAGCAGTCAAATTTTAATTTCAACCTGTTTTTGTGAGACATGCAGTTTTGGTTTGTACATCATTCAGCGACTCCTATGTCTTGGTTTAGTGTTTGGCTACAACCAATACAACAGTCATGATTGTTGTTTTTTCCCCCCCATCTCCTCTACAATGTTTGAATCATTTCATCACACACCATCTTATCTGGTGGAATGTATGAAGTTTTTTGTAAGTGAACATGCTTCCTAAATCATATGTTGTATCATCGCTGACCTTATACAACCTACACATCGACAACTTAAGAACACATTAAAAATGTTGGTATTTATACTCTATTGGACACATTGACACAGGATAGTGAAATGTGTCACTCAACAAATTGGGGATGTTTGATTTGGTTGCAAGATAGCTATATCAAACATGTCAGTTAATAAACACAAGTGAGGAATTTCAATCATGATTTCTGGGATTTAATGATGCTCATGTCTTCTAGCGGTGCACTGGCGTCATTCCCGGAGTGTCCCCCGCCTCACGCCCTATGCCGGCTGGGATAGGCTCCAGCTCCCCGTGACCCGCTGCGGCAGATACAGTGGCGGTACATGAAAAGAATGAAATGAATGAATGTCTTATGTAAAAGTCTGCAGTTGACAGGACAGGCTAACAACTGATCAATCACACCACAGCACATGTCTTCTGTTGAGTTTTGAATGAAATATTGATGTACTTTTCATGCTGATTTCATCACGTTTAAAGAAAATGACCTGCTCCTTCATCATATAGAAATACAGTATATAACCCATGATGAACTATAAGATGCACATTTTATCCTTGTTATAGATAGATAGATAGATAGATAGATAGATAGATAGATAGATAGATAGATAGATAGATAGATAGATAGATAGATAGATAGATAGATAGATAGATAGATAGATAGATAGATAGATAGATAGATAGATAGATAGATAGATAGATACCTTTTTGTGGACCCACTTATTCAAAGTAGGTATCGGTACTCCATATATGTACCTCTTCAAAACTGCCAGTTCATGAGCTGGAGTGACGACACACTGAATCAAAAACACTAATTGAAATACGAACCTCCTATTGAGGCTTGTTGTTCTTGAACTGCTTCAATGTCCCTACTTGAAAGTACATGCAGCTGATTAATTTATTCATGCCAATAAATCACAAAGGGTTGAGGGTGATATTGAACAAATGCAGGACAGCCCTTGCATAAATCTAAAAGAGGTCATGAAGCTATATTGAAAGTTCCTCCAGGCCAGCTGCTTGTAAATTACTCCTATTATTCCTCCACCTTTCATCTAGTTCTATTGTTCTTGAGAAGCCATTTCTTCTTTCCCCTCAACAAGGGAAACCGCATCAGAATAACATCTCATTAGAGGATGAGAAGGATGGACCTTGCTCATTATATGATATTCCTCCAAGTGTAGCTCCAATGTTGCAGTACTGTCTCGCCCTAAAGAAATTGAAATGAATTTTCAATCAGTGATTTGATTCCGGCTTGTATTTTAAAGGTACAAATCAGTTCGCCTTTGCAGGTGAAAGACACATATGGACTGTAACACAAAAATAATCACAACAGGTAAATAAGAGGATGCACTATCCTATTGTACTGAGTTGGTCAGTATCATTTTGAAATTGGCAACATCATATAACAAGTATGAGGTGTGCCTTGTAGCATTCAGTGGCTGACTCAAAGAGGAATTAATCCATTTAAAAATGTCTTGAAATTGGGTCATTCAGTTCCTTTGCCACCAAAGACACAACTTTAATGTAACATGGGTAATAAATGAATGTCATCTGTCACAACCCCTGAGAAGTTTTGTGTTTATTCCTTTCATCTATCCACTCCAGTGTTTTCCCGTCATTAGCATCTGCTGTCTTTTCTGACCCTTCTTCCATCTTTTCGGACCCTTCTCCATCTCTAAGCAGTTCATTCCCATCACCTGTGTTCCTGCAGCCACCTGTTACTCATCCAACTATTGAACCTCAACACTACATATTCTGTGTTCAGCCATCTGTTCCCCACCAGATTGCTAGTCATTATTCCTCCTCTCCAGTATTTCTGTTTGGATATTTTGCCTGATTCCTGGATTCTGTCTTCTGCCTACCCGTTGTCAGAGTGTTTGGACTGATTACCTGATTTGTGAACTCTGATTTGGAAATAAATTACTGCTATTGGTCTTCCATCATCTGTTGTGCTTTTGGGTTTTCATCATCTGAACTGTAATAGTTATGTTATTTCACTGTTTGTAAAGCACAGATGTGGCCACTATTTTGTTTAGTGTAATACTCACATGTCACAATATCTGCTTTAGAAGTTCCATGTCAGGGCTCAGAATTAGGATGGATTATATTAAGTTACTTAAAATGTAATACCCATTAAAATCAACTAAAAGGCCACAGATACATAAAATTGACACTAGAGGCGATCAATTTGGTAAGAGACAAAGAGCTTCCCCGAATAATACAAGTTTCATTTCTGTGCAGCACCGCTTAAAATACACCAAACTTTGATTGACCTCTCTGGTCTAAAATACCAGCAGGAACACTACAGGATGACAGATGTAGCTGTAGTCAGGGCGGGAGAAGTTAAATAAGGACAGAGCACTCACCGTGTTCCATGCCCAACACATACACTCACAAAGCAGAAGTAAACAACATGCAACAGAAAATGATAAAATGTGAAGGCTGTACAAAATTACCACTGCTCAGACACATTTAAAGGAGTGCTGAGCTGGAGTGAGGAACCTTGACCACCAATCCTTACAGCGTCTGGAAAGCCACACCATCACATCACCGGTCAAGCAGTACTCATGCAAAGGAAAAAAACCCGACCATAAACATGGTAAAAACAGGCAAGACTGCTGCAATAGTCCATTAAAATCATCTTGGAGAGAAGACATCAAAGCTCAGAAGGAACTAACAGAGACCATATGCTAAAAAGAAAATAATACTGAGTCAGTCAATTTTCTGAACCCGCTTAATGCGCTTACGCAGGTCGCGGGGGAGCCGGTGCCTATCCCGGCAGTCTCAGGGCGTGAGGTGGGGGACACTCTGGGCACAACGCCAGTGTACCGTGGAGCCACATAGAAACAAACAATCACTCACACACACACTCACTCGTACGATCAACTTGGGACCAGCCAATCAACCTGAAGCGCATGCTTTTGGAGGTGGGAGGAAGCTGGAGAACCTGGAGAGAACCCACGCAGACATGGGGAGAGCATGCGAACTCTGCACAGAGCGGGACTTGAACCTGGACCTGCTGTGTTGTGAGGCGACAAAGCTACCCAGTGCGCCACCGTGCCGCACCTAATACTGAAGTAATTAAAAAATTCTTCAGGTCGGTGGAGAGTCTTTGCACCAAGTGGAGGAGTTTAAGTATCTTGGGATCTTGTTCACAAGTGAGGGAAGGATGGAACGTGAGATTGACAGACGGATTGGTGCAGCTTCCGCAGTGATTTGGTTGCTGTATAGGTCTGTCGTGGGGAAGAAGGAGCTGAGTCATAAGACGAAGACTCTCGATTTACTGGTCAATCTACGTTCCTACTCTCACCTTTGGTCATGAACCTTGGGACAAGATCCAAAAGCTCATGAAATTAGCTGAAATGAGTTTCCTCCTTAGAGTGGCTGGGCGCACCCTTATAGATAGGGTGAGAAGCTGAGTCACCAGGTAGGAGCTTGGAGTAGAGCCACTGCTCCCCCCACCATGAGCGGAGGAGCCAGCTGCGGTCACTCGGGCATCTGTTGCGGTTACCTCCTGGAAGCCTCCCCGGGGAGGTGTTTCGGGCGTGTCCTACTGGAAGGAGACCTTGGGGAAGACCTAGGACACGCAGGAGGGACTATGTCTCTCGGCTGGCCTGAACGCCTTGGGATCCCCCTGGAGGAGGTGCCTGGGGAGAGGGAAGTATAGGCATCCCTCCTGAGATTGTTCCCCCTGCGACCCGGCCCCGGATAGGTGGTTGAAGATGTATGGATGTATGGATGGATAATTCAAAAATAGAATTACTGAAAGAAAACAAAAAAAGTAACAAATAGAATAAAGTAAAAACAATGGAAAACAACAGCAATGGCAATCTGTCTCTTCTAAAACACCACCCTACGTAAGAATCAGCATGTGGGACTCGGAAAGGACATTCATTATCGGTCAAATTCATTATTCAACACGGGTAGAGGTCTAAACTTCGAGAGGTGGGGCCAGCTAACGAGCAGATGGATAGAGTGTTTGCACTAATGCAAATGACATGTAAAAACCATTATATTGAATGTTTTGGCCTTTAACAGGCAGCAAATCATACATCTGTAAGGATTATGGTAAAAATTATTTTACAACTGCATTAAGTTCATAAAATTAATTATATAGTCTAATAACTTTAGTGGGCCAAATTACAAAGCCTAACAGGCCATGAATGGCCCTTGGGTGTAGTTTGGTCATGCCTTGTTGAGACTGAGTAGAATACCATTCCATTGCAGGAATTAAAAATTACTTCCATTTCTGAAGTAATTTTTAAGGCAAGTAATGTAATAATCATTGAGCATTTCCAGTCAGAACAACAATTTTGATGATAAATGCAATTCTTCATAGTAATTTTGATCAGAGCACCCAAACGCGTCAGTCAAGGAAGGTATGGTTCAGTGATTTAAACACGAGAGTTGAATACACACACACGCACGCACGCACGCACACACACACACACACACACACACACACACACACACACACACACACACACACACACACACACACACACACACACAAGAAAAATAAAGCATCTAATATAGTATCAAAAATGTGTAAATGTCAGTGAAATACTTTTTTATAATGTAAAGAGTTCAAATCCTATCAAAAGTTCTATTATTCTTTGTATCACGGCTTCATGAATTTCAGTATTATGCGATGAAATGAAAGAAACATCTCAGGCATGTGTAAATTGTTGTAATCATGATTTCAGTCCAAGGGGTTTCATCAGTGCAGATTAATGTTCAGTTATTTTTTGTGACCAGTTCGTGACAAATGTAGCCAGACCCTTTAATCATTTCAAACCAGTAGGAATTCACCTCTGCAATCAAAGAAGGTTTGTGTAAAATGCTTGTCAGCAGACTATAAGTGGATGAAGTGTTTGGTGGGTTGATGTAACAGCTTGGTGATACAGTACAGTTTTTGAGCATTGCTGATGGTCCTGTCACACATGCCTGCCTGTGTTGATATATGTGTTACCTTCTAGGGCCATTGCTGATGAAGTCAGGAGGGATTTTCACTCAGTTACAAAATGAGTGAAATGTCAATATTATGGATTAGCCTAATTGCATATTTAACATAATAAATACTTAGGGAGATGTGATAAACTGTGTTTACTTAGGATGTCTGAAATCACTGCTAAGCGTCCCAGAAGTATTATGAATTTAATTCATCCAAACATCTGTCATGTACGACTGACAACAATCCCCTGATCCACATGTCAAAGGAAAAATGTCCACCACTTCCTCCATGCAGACCAATCCATGTGTAATTTGTGCATAATTTCTGGTAGTGGGGGACTGCGTTCGCGCTCTCCCCTGATCCACATGTCAAAGGAAAAATGTCCACCACTTCCTCCATGCAGACCAATCCATGTGTAATTTGCGTTGGAGTGCCGGGGAAAGGCCTCACTGGTGCCTTTGCCCTGTTCAGACGAGGCCCACGAGTCCTGCCCGGCCTGGCTCGCTGGAGAAAAGGGGGAGTGTACGGAGAGTGGGCTTGACATGTAAAATGTGCAGCGATTGCACCACGCTCTTGCTGAGCTTGCGTTGTGCTCGTGAAAGGAAACCTGTCCAGATATCGGTGCTCGCACAGCCCCCGTGGTTGTTTGATATTGGAGTGATTGATGAGCTCTTTTCTCTGTCTCTTGGACACAGGAAGCGCTTCCAAACTAGCTATCATTGGAAACTTCATTTGTGGAATGGAGAAATAAACCAGTAGACACGTAAACCACAGGGATAGTACTTGTTGCCCACACGTCCAAAACAGTGTTGAGCCGCGCAATTGATCAATTGCACGAGTGTCTGGTGTGTGTTATATTCTTTACTCTCCAACACTTCAAGCGTGCACCACGATCCAGGGGTGTGCGTCTGGGAAGCAGCACGCTGCCTCAGACAGCTCAAGCTCATACTTACCTGGCAGGGGAGATACCATGATCAGCAAGGTGGTTCTCCCAGGGCGAGGCTAAGCCATTGCACTGCGGCTGTGCTGACTCCTGCGAATTCCCCAAATGTGGGAATCTCGACTGCACAATTTCTGGTAGTGGGGGACTGCGTTCGCGCTCTCCCCTGATCCACATGTCAAAGGAAAAATGTCCACCACTTCCTCCATGCAGACCAATCCATGCGTAATTTGCGTTGGAGTGCCGGGGAAAGGCCTCACTGGTGCCTTTGCCCTGTTCAGACGAGGCCCACGAGTCCTGCCCGGCCTGGCTCGCTGGAGAAAAGGGGGAGTGTACGGAGAGTGGGCTTGACATGTAAAATGTGCAGCGATTGCACCACGCTCTTGCTGAGCTTGCGTTGTGCTCGTGAAAGGAAACCTGTCCAGATATCGGTGCTCGCACAGCCCCCGTGGTTGTTTGATATTGGAGTGATTGATGAGCTCTTTTCTCTGTCTCTTGGACACAGGAAGCGCTTCCAAACTAGCTATCATTGGAAACTTCATTTGTGGAATGGAGAAATAAACCAGTAGACACGTAAACCACAGGGATAGTACTTGTTGCCCACACGTCCAAAACAGTGTTGAGCCGCGCAATTGATCAATTGCACGAGTGTCTGGTGTGTGTTATATTCTTTACTCTCCAACACTTCAAGCGTGCACCACGATCCAGGGGTGTGCGTCTGGGAAGCAGCACGCTGCCTCAGACAGCTCAAGCTCATACTTACCTGGCAGGGGAGATACCATGATCAGCAAGGTGGTTCTCCCAGGGCGAGGCTAAGCCATTGCACTGCGGCTGTGCTGACTCCTGCGAATTCCCCAAATGTGGGAATCTCGACTGCATAATTTCTGGTAGTGGGGGACTGCGTTCGCGCTCTCCCCTGATCCACATGTCAAAGGAAAAATGTCCACCACTTCCTCCATGCAGACCAATCCATGTGTAATTTGCGTTGGAGTGCCGGGGAAAGGCCTCACTGGTGCCTTTGCCCTGTTCAGACGAGGCCCACGAGTCCTGCCCGGCCTGGCTCGCTGGAGAAAAGGGGGAGTGTACGGAGAGTGGGCTTGACATGTAAAATGTGCAGCGATTGCACCACGCTCTTGCTGAGCTTGCGTTGTGCTCGTGAAAGGAAACCTGTCCAGATATCGGTGCTCGCACAGCCCCCGTGGTTGTTTGATATTGGAGTGATTGATGAGCTCTTTTCTCTGTCTCTTGGACACAGGAAGCGCTTCCAAACTAGCTATCATTGGAAACTTCATTTGTGGAATGGAGAAATAAACCAGTAGACACGTAAACCACAGGGATAGTACTTGTTGCCCACACGTCCAAAACAGTGTTGAGCCGCGCAATTGATCAATTGCACGAGTGTCTGGTGTATGTTATATTCTTTACTCTCCAACACTTCAAGCGTGCACCACGATCCAGGGGTGTGCGTCTGGGAAGCAGCACGCTGCCTCAGACAGCTCAAGCTCATACTTACCTGGCAGGGGAGATACCATGATCAGCAAGGTGGTTCTCCCAGGGCGAGGCTAAGCCATTGCACTGCGGCTGTGCTGACTCCTGCGAATTCCCCAAATGTGGGAATCTCGACTGCACAATTTCTGGTAGTGGGGGACTGCGTTCGCGCTCTCCCCTGATCCACATGTCAAAGGAAAAATGTCCACCACTTCCTCCATGCAGATCAATCCATGCGTAATTTGCGTTGGAGTGCCGGGGAAAGGCCTCACTGGTGCCTTTGCCCTGTTCAGACGAGGCCCACGAGTCCTGCCCGGTCTGGCTCGCTGGAGAAAAGGGGGAGTGTACGGAGAGTGGGCTTGACATGTAAAATGTGCAGCGATTGCACCACGCTCTTGCTGAGCTTGCGTTGTGCTCGTGAAAGGAAACCTGTCCAGATATCGGTGCTCGCACAGCCCCCGTGGTTGTTTGATATTGGAGTGATTGATGAGCTCTTTTCTCTGTCTCTTGGACACAGGAAGCGCTTCCAAACTAGCTATCATTGGAAACTTCATTTGTGGAATGGAGAAATAAACCAGTAGACACGTAAACCACAGGGATAGTACTTGTTGCCCACACGTCCAAAACAGTGTTGAGCCGCGCAATTGATCAATTGCACGAGTGTCTGGTGTGTGTTATATTCTTTACTCTCCAACACTTCAAGCGTGCACCACGATCCAGGGGTGTGCGTCTGGGAAGCAGCACGCTGCCTCAGACAGCTCAAGCTCATACTTACCTGGCAGGGGAGATACCATGATCAGCAAGGTGGTTCTCCCAGGGCGAGGCTAAGCCATTGCACTGCGGCTGTGCTGACTCCTGCGAATTCCCCAAATGTGGGAATCTCGACTGCATAATTTCTGGTAGTGGGGGACTGCGTTCGCGCTCTCCCCTGATCCACATGTCAAAGGAAAAATGTCCACCACTTCCTCCATGCAGACCAATCCATGCGTAATTTGCGTTGGAGTGCCGGGGAAAGGCCTCACTGGTGCCTTTGCCCTGTTCAGACGAGGCCCACGAGTCCTGCCCGGCCTGGCTCGCTGGAGAAAAGGGGGAGTGTACGGAGAGTGGGCTTGACATGTAAAATGTGCAGCGATTGCACCACGCTCTTGCTGAGCTTGCGTTGTGCTCGTGAAAGGAAACCTGTCCAGATATCGGTGCTCGCACAGCCCCCGTGGTTGTTTGATATTGGAGTGATTGATGAGCTCTTTTCTCTGTCTCTTGGACACAGGAAGCGCTTCCAAACTAGCTATCATTGGAAACTTCATTTGTGGAATGGAGAAATAAACCAGTAGACACGTAAACCACAGGGATAGTACTTGTTGCCCACACGTCCAAAACAGTGTTGAGCCGCGCAATTGATCAATTGCACGAGTGTCTGGTGTGTGTTATATTCTTTACTCTCCAACACTTCAAGCGTGCACCACGATCCAGGGGTGTGCGTCTGGGAAGCAGCACGCTGCCTCAGACAGCTCAAGCTCATACTTACCTGGCAGGGGAGATACCATGATCAGCAAGGTGGTTCTCCCAGGGTGAGGCTAAGCCATTGCACTGCGGCTGTGCTGACTCCTGCGAATTCCCCAAATGTGGGAATCTCGACTGCATAATTTCTGGTAGTGGGGGACTGCGTTCGCGCTCTCCCCTGATCCACATGTCAAAGGAAAAATGTCCACCACTTCCTCCATGCAGACCAATCCATGTGTAATTTGCGTTGGAGTGCCGGGGAAAGGCCTCACTGGTGCCTTTGCCCTGTTCAGACGAGGCCCACGAGTCCTGCCCGGCCTGGCTCGCTGGAGAAAAGGGGGAGTGTACGGAGAGTGGGCTTGACATGTAAAATGTGCAGCGATTGCACCACGCTCTTGCTGAGCTTGCGTTGTGCTCGTGAAAGGAAACCTGTCCAGATATCGGTGCTCGCACAGCCCCCGTGGTTGTTTGATATTGGAGTGATTGATGAGCTCTTTTCTCTGTCTCTTGGACACAGGAAGCGCTTCCAAACTAGCTATCATTGGAAACTTCATTTGTGGAATGGAGAAATAAACCAGTAGACACGTAAACCACAGGGATAGTACTTGTTGCCCACACGTCCAAAACAGTGTTGAGCCGCGCAATTGATCAATTGCACGAGTGTCTGGTGTGTGTTATATTCTTTACTCTCCAACACTTCAAGCGTGCACCACGATCCAGGGGTGTGCGTCTGGGAAGCAGCACGCTGCCTCAGACAGCTCAAGCTCATACTTACCTGGCAGGGGAGATACCATGATCAGCAAGGTGGTTCTCCCAGGGCGAGGCTAAGCCATTGCACTGCGGCTGTGCTGACTCCTGCGAATTCCCCAAATGTGGGAATCTCGACTGCATAATTTCTGGTAGTGGGGGACTGCGTTCGCGCTCTCCCCTGATCCACATGTCAAAGGAAAAATGTCCACCACTTCCTCCATGCAGACCAATCCATGTGTAATTTGCGTTGGAGTGCCGGGGAAAGGCCTCACTGGTGCCTTTGCCCTGTTCAGACGAGGCCCACGAGTCCTGCCCGGCCTGGCTCGCTGGAGAAAAGGGGGAGTGTACGGAGAGTGGGCTTGACATGTAAAATGTGCAGCGATTGCACCACGCTCTTGCTGAGCTTGCGTTGTGCTCGTGAAAGGAAACCTGTCCAGATATCGGTGCTCGCACAGCCCCCGTGGTTGTTTGATATTGGAGTGATTGATGAGCTCTTTTCTCTGTCTCTTGGACACAGGAAGCGCTTCCAAACTAGCTATCATTGGAAACTTCATTTGTGGAATGGAGAAATAAACCAGTAGACACGTAAACCACAGGGATAGTACTTGTTGCCCACACGTCCAAAACAGTGTTGAGCCGCGCAATTGATCAATTGCACGAGTGTCTGGTGTGTGTTATATTCTTTACTCTCCAACACTTCAAGCGTGCACCACGATCCAGGGGTGTGCGTCTGGGAAGCAGCACGCTGCCTCAGACAGCTCAAGCTCATACTTACCTGGCAGGGGAGATACCATGATCAGCAAGGTGGTTCTCCCAGGGCGAGGCTAAGCCATTGCACTGCGGCTGTGCTGACTCCTGCGAATTCCCCAAATGTGGGAATCTCGACTGCACAATTTCTGGTAGTGGGGGACTGCGTTCGCGCTCTCCCCTGATCCACATGTCAAAGGAAAAATGTCCACCACTTCCTCCATGCAGACCAATCCATGCGTAATTTGCGTTGGAGTGCCGGGGAAAGGCCTCACTGGTGCCTTTGCCCTGTTCAGACGAGGCCCACGAGTCCTGCCCGGCCTGGCTCGCTGGAGAAAAGGGGGAGTGTACGGAGAGTGGGCTTGACATGTAAAATGTGCAGCGATTGCACCACGCTCTTGCTGAGCTTGCGTTGTGCTCGTGAAAGGAAACCTGTCCAGATATCGGTGCTCGCACAGCCCCCGTGGTTGTTTGATATTGGAGTGATTGATGAGCTCTTTTCTCTGTCTCTTGGACACAGGAAGCGCTTCCAAACTAGCTATCATTGGAAACTTCATTTGTGGAATGGAGAAATAAACCAGTAGACACGTAAACCACAGGGATAGTACTTGTTGCCCACACGTCCAAAACAGTGTTGAGCCGCGCAATTGATCAATTGCACGAGTGTCTGGTGTGTGTTATATTCTTTACTCTCCAACACTTCAAGCGTGCACCACGATCCAGGGGTGTGCGTCTGGGAAGCAGCACGCTGCCTCAGACAGCTCAAGCTCATACTTACCTGGCAGGGGAGATACCATGATCAGCAAGGTGGTTCTCCCAGGGCGAGGCTAAGCCATTGCACTGCGGCTGTGCTGACTCCTGCGAATTCCCCAAATGTGGGAATCTCGACTGCATAATTTCTGGTAGTGGGGGACTGCGTTCGCGCTCTCCCCTGATCCACATGTCAAAGGAAAAATGTCCACCACTTCCTCCATGCAGACCAATCCATGTGTAATTTGCGTTGGAGTGCCGGGGAAAGGCCTCACTGGTGCCTTTGCCCTGTTCAGACGAGGCCCACGAGTCCTGCCCGGCCTGGCTCGCTGGAGAAAAGGGGGAGTGTACGGAGAGTGGGCTTGACATGTAAAATGTGCAGCGATTGCACCACGCTCTTGCTGAGCTTGCGTTGTGCTCGTGAAAGGAAACCTGTCCAGATATCGGTGCTCGCACAGCCCCCGTGGTTGTTTGATATTGGAGTGATTGATGAGCTCTTTTCTCTGTCTCTTGGACACAGGAAGCGCTTCCAAACTAGCTATCATTGGAAACTTCATTTGTGGAATGGAGAAATAAACCAGTAGACACGTAAACCACAGGGATAGTACTTGTTGCCCACACGTCCAAAACAGTGTTGAGCCGCGCAATTGATCAATTGCACGAGTGTCTGGTGTATGTTATATTCTTTACTCTCCAACACTTCAAGCGTGCACCACGATCCAGGGGTGTGCGTCTGGGAAGCAGCACGCTGCCTCAGACAGCTCAAGCTCATACTTACCTGGCAGGGGAGATACCATGATCAGCAAGGTGGTTCTCCCAGGGCGAGGCTAAGCCATTGCACTGCGGCTGTGCTGACTCCTGCGAATTCCCCAAATGTGGGAATCTCGACTGCACAATTTCTGGTAGTGGGGGACTGCGTTCGCGCTCTCCCCTGATCCACATGTCAAAGGAAAAATGTCCACCACTTCCTCCATGCAGATCAATCCATGCGTAATTTGCGTTGGAGTGCCGGGGAAAGGCCTCACTGGTGCCTTTGCCCTGTTCAGACGAGGCCCACGAGTCCTGCCCGGTCTGGCTCGCTGGAGAAAAGGGGGAGTGTACGGAGAGTGGGCTTGACATGTAAAATGTGCAGCGATTGCACCACGCTCTTGCTGAGCTTGCGTTGTGCTCGTGAAAGGAAACCTGTCCAGATATCGGTGCTCGCACAGCCCCCGTGGTTGTTTGATATTGGAGTGATTGATGAGCTCTTTTCTCTGTCTCTTGGACACAGGAAGCGCTTCCAAACTAGCTATCATTGGAAACTTCATTTGTGGAATGGAGAAATAAACCAGTAGACACGTAAACCACAGGGATAGTACTTGTTGCCCACACGTCCAAAACAGTGTTGAGCCGCGCAATTGATCAATTGCACGAGTGTCTGGTGTGTGTTATATTCTTTACTCTCCAACACTTCAAGCGTGCACCACGATCCAGGGGTGTGCGTCTGGGAAGCAGCACGCTGCCTCAGACAGCTCAAGCTCATACTTACCTGGCAGGGGAGATACCATGATCAGCAAGGTGGTTCTCCCAGGGCGAGGCTAAGCCATTGCACTGCGGCTGTGCTGACTCCTGCGAATTCCCCAAATGTGGGAATCTCGACTGCATAATTTCTGGTAGTGGGGGACTGCGTTCGCGCTCTCCCCTGATCCACATGTCAAAGGAAAAATGTCCACCACTTCCTCCATGCAGACCAATCCATGCGTAATTTGCGTTGGAGTGCCGGGGAAAGGCCTCACTGGTGCCTTTGCCCTGTTCAGACGAGGCCCACGAGTCCTGCCCGGCCTGGCTCGCTGGAGAAAAGGGGGAGTGTACGGAGAGTGGGCTTGACATGTAAAATGTGCAGCGATTGCACCACGCTCTTGCTGAGCTTGCGTTGTGCTCGTGAAAGGAAACCTGTCCAGATATCGGTGCTCGCACAGCCCCCGTGGTTGTTTGATATTGGAGTGATTGATGAGCTCTTTTCTCTGTCTCTTGGACACAGGAAGCGCTTCCAAACTAGCTATCATTGGAAACTTCATTTGTGGAATGGAGAAATAAACCAGTAGACACGTAAACCACAGGGATAGTACTTGTTGCCCACACGTCCAAAACAGTGTTGAGCCGCGCAATTGATCAATTGCACGAGTGTCTGGTGTGTGTTATATTCTTTACTCTCCAACACTTCAAGCGTGCACCACGATCCAGGGGTGTGCGTCTGGGAAGCAGCACGCTGCCTCAGACAGCTCAAGCTCATACTTACCTGGCAGGGGAGATACCATGATCAGCAAGGTGGTTCTCCCAGGGTGAGGCTAAGCCATTGCACTGCGGCTGTGCTGACTCCTGCGAATTCCCCAAATGTGGGAATCTCGACTGCATAATTTCTGGTAGTGGGGGACTGCGTTCGCGCTCTCCCCTGATCCACATGTCAAAGGAAAAATGTCCACCACTTCCTCCATGCAGACCAATCCATGTGTAATTTGCGTTGGAGTGCCGGGGAAAGGCCTCACTGGTGCCTTTGCCCTGTTCAGACGAGGCCCACGAGTCCTGCCCGGCCTGGCTCGCTGGAGAAAAGGGGGAGTGTACGGAGAGTGGGCTTGACATGTAAAATGTGCAGCGATTGCACCACGCTCTTGCTGAGCTTGCGTTGTGCTCGTGAAAGGAAACCTGTCCAGATATCGGTGCTCGCACAGCCCCCGTGGTTGTTTGATATTGGAGTGATTGATGAGCTCTTTTCTCTGTCTCTTGGACACAGGAAGCGCTTCCAAACTAGCTATCATTGGAAACTTCATTTGTGGAATGGAGAAATAAACCAGTAGACACGTAAACCACAGGGATAGTACTTGTTGCCCACACGTCCAAAACAGTGTTGAGCCGCGCAATTGATCAATTGCACGAGTGTCTGGTGTGTGTTATATTCTTTACTCTCCAACACTTCAAGCGTGCACCACGATCCAGGGGTGTGCGTCTGGGAAGCAGCACGCTGCCTCAGACAGCTCAAGCTCATACTTACCTGGCAGGGGAGATACCATGATCAGCAAGGTGGTTCTCCCAGGGCGAGGCTAAGCCATTGCACTGCGGCTGTGCTGACTCCTGCGAATTCCCCAAATGTGGGAATCTCGACTGCATAATTTCTGGTAGTGGGGGACTGCGTTCGCGCTCTCCCCTGATCCACATGTCAAAGGAAAAATGTCCACCACTTCCTCCATGCAGACCAATCCATGTGTAATTTGCGTTGGAGTGCCGGGGAAAGGCCTCACTGGTGCCTTTGCCCTGTTCAGACGAGGCCCACGAGTCCTGCCCGGCCTGGCTCGCTGGAGAAAAGGGGGAGTGTACGGAGAGTGGGCTTGACATGTAAAATGTGCAGCGATTGCACCACGCTCTTGCTGAGCTTGCGTTGTGCTCGTGAAAGGAAACCTGTCCAGATATCGGTGCTCGCACAGCCCCCGTGGTTGTTTGATATTGGAGTGATTGATGAGCTCTTTTCTCTGTCTCTTGGACACAGGAAGCGCTTCCAAACTAGCTATCATTGGAAACTTCATTTGTGGAATGGAGAAATAAACCAGTAGACACGTAAACCACAGGGATAGTACTTGTTGCCCACACGTCCAAAACAGTGTTGAGCCGCGCAATTGATCAATTGCACGAGTGTCTGGTGTGTGTTATATTCTTTACTCTCCAACACTTCAAGCGTGCACCACGATCCAGGGGTGTGCGTCTGGGAAGCAGCACGCTGCCTCAGACAGCTCAAGCTCATACTTACCTGGCAGGGGAGATACCATGATCAGCAAGGTGGTTCTCCCAGGGCGAGGCTAAGCCATTGCACTGCGGCTGTGCTGACTCCTGCGAATTCCCCAAATGTGGGAATCTCGACTGCACAATTTCTGGTAGTGGGGGACTGCGTTCGCGCTCTCCCCTGATCCACATGTCAAAGGAAAAATGTCCACCACTTCCTCCATGCAGACCAATCCATGCGTAATTTGCGTTGGAGTGCCGGGGAAAGGCCTCACTGGTGCCTTTGCCCTGTTCAGACGAGGCCCACGAGTCCTGCCCGGCCTGGCTCGCTGGAGAAAAGGGGGAGTGTACGGAGAGTGGGCTTGACATGTAAAATGTGCAGCGATTGCACCACGCTCTTGCTGAGCTTGCGTTGTGCTCGTGAAAGGAAACCTGTCCAGATATCGGTGCTCGCACAGCCCCCGTGGTTGTTTGATATTGGAGTGATTGATGAGCTCTTTTCTCTGTCTCTTGGACACAGGAAGCGCTTCCAAACTAGCTATCATTGGAAACTTCATTTGTGGAATGGAGAAATAAACCAGTAGACACGTAAACCACAGGGATAGTACTTGTTGCCCACACGTCCAAAACAGTGTTGAGCCGCGCAATTGATCAATTGCACGAGTGTCTGGTGTGTGTTATATTCTTTACTCTCCAACACTTCAAGCGTGCACCACGATCCAGGGGTGTGCGTCTGGGAAGCAGCACGCTGCCTCAGACAGCTCAAGCTCATACTTACCTGGCAGGGGAGATACCATGATCAGCAAGGTGGTTCTCCCAGGGCGAGGCTAAGCCATTGCACTGCGGCTGTGCTGACTCCTGCGAATTCCCCAAATGTGGGAATCTCGACTGCACAATTTCTGGTAGTGGGGGACTGCGTTCGCGCTCTCCCCTGATCCACATGTCAAAGGAAAAATGTCCACCACTTCCTCCATGCAGACCAATCCATGCGTAATTTGCGTTGGAGTGCCGGGGAAAGGCCTCACTGGTGCCTTTGCCCTGTTCAGACGAGGCCCACGAGTCCTGCCTGGTCTGGCTCGCTGGAGAAAATGGGGAGTGTACGGAGAGTGGGCTTGACATGTAAAATGTGCAGCGATTGCACCACGCTCTTGCTGAGCTTGCGTTGTGCTCGTGAAAGGAAACCTGTCCAGATATCGGTGCTCGCACAGCCCCCGTGGTTGTTTGATATTGGAGTGATTGATGAGCTCTTTTCTCTGTCTCTTGGACACAGGAAGCGCTTCCAAACTAGCTATCATTGGAAACTTCATTTGTGGAATGGAGAAATAAACCAGTAGACACGTAAACCACAGGGATAGTACTTGTTGCCCACACGTCCAAAACAGTGTTGAGCCGCGCAATTGATCAATTGCACGAGTGTCTGGTGTGTGTTATATTCTTTACTCTCCAACACTTCAAGCGTGCACCACGATCCAGGGGTGTGCGTCTGGGAAGCAGCACGCTGCCTCAGACAGCTCAAGCTCATACTTACCTGGCAGGGGAGATACCATGATCAGCAAGGTGGTTCTCCCAGGGCGAGGCTAAGCCATTGCACTGCGGCTGTGCTGACTCCTGCGAATTCCCCAAATGTGGGAATCTCGACTGCATAATTTCTGGTAGTGGGGGACTGCGTTCGCGCTCTCCCCTGTTCCACATGTCAAAGGAAAAATGTCCACCACTTCCTCCATGCAGATCAATCCATGCGTAATTTGCGTTGGAGTGCCGGGGAAAGGCCTCACTGGTGCCTTTGCCCTGTTCAGACGAGGCCCACGAGTCCTGCCCGGTCTGGCTCGCTGGAGAAAAGGGGGAGTGTACGGAGAGTGGGCTTGACATGTAAAATGTGCAGCGATTGCACCACGCTCTTGCTGAGCTTGCGTTGTGCTCGTGAAAGGAAACCTGTCCAGATATCGGTGCTCGCACAGCCCCCGTGGTTGTTTGATATTGGAGTGATTGATGAGCTCTTTTCTCTGTCTCTTGGACACAGGAAGCGCTTCCAAACTAGCTATCATTGGAAACTTCATTTGTGGAATGGAGAAATAAACCAGTAGACACGTAAACCACAGGGATAGTACTTGTTGCCCACACGTCCAAAACAGTGTTGAGCCGCGCAATTGATCAATTGCACGAGTGTCTGGTGTGTGTTATATTCTTTACTCTCCAACACTTCAAGCGTGCACCACGATCCAGGGGTGTGCGTCTGGGAAGCAGCACGCTGCCTCAGACAGCTCAAGCTCATACTTACCTGGCAGGGGAGATACCATGATCAGCAAGGTGGTTCTCCCAGGGCGAGGCTAAGCCATTGCACTGCGGCTGTGCTGACTCCTGCGAATTCCCCAAATGTGGGAATCTCGACTGCATAATTTCTGGTAGTGGGGGACTGCGTTCGCGCTCTCCCCTGATCCACATGTCAAAGGAAAAATGTCCACCACTTCCTCCATGCAGACCAATCCATGCGTAATTTGCGTTGGAGTGCCGGGGAAAGGCCTCACTGGTGCCTTTGCCCTGTTCAGACGAGGCCCACGAGTCCTGCCCGGCCTGGCTCGCTGGAGAAAAGGGGGAGTGTACGGAGAGTGGGCTTGACATGTAAAATGTGCAGCGATTGCACCACGCTCTTGCTGAGCTTGCGTTGTGCTCGTGAAAGGAAACCTGTCCAGATATCGGTGCTCGCACAGCCCCCGTGGTTGTTTGATATTGGAGTGATTGATGAGCTCTTTTCTCTGTCTCTTGGACACAGGAAGCGCTTCCAAACTAGCTATCATTGGAAACTTCATTTGTGGAATGGAGAAATAAACCAGTAGACACGTAAACCACAGGGATAGTACTTGTTGCCCACACGTCCAAAACAGTGTTGAGCCGCGCAATTGATCAATTGCACGAGTGTCTGGTGTGTGTTATATTCTTTACTCTCCAACACTTCAAGCGTGCACCACGATCCAGGGGTGTGCGTCTGGGAAGCAGCACGCTGCCTCAGACAGCTCAAGCTCATACTTACCTGGCAGGGGAGATACCATGATCAGCAAGGTGGTTCTCCCAGGGCGAGGCTAAGCCATTGCACTGCGGCTGTGCTGACTCCTGCGAATTCCCCAAATGTGGGAATCTCGACTGCATAATTTCTGGTAGTGGGGGACTGCGTTCGCGCTCTCCCCTGATCCACATGTCAAAGGAAAAATGTCCACCACTTCCTCCATGCAGACCAATCCATGCGTAATTTGCGTTGGAGTGCCGGGGAAAGGCCTCACTGGTGCCTTTGCCCTGTTCAGACGAGGCCCACGAGTCCTGCCCGGCCTGGCTCGCTGGAGAAAAGGGGGAGTGTACGGAGAGTGGGCTTGACATGTAAAATGTGCAGCGATTGCACCACGCTCTTGCTGAGCTTGCGTTGTGCTCGTGAAAGGAAACCTGTCCAGATATCGGTGCTCGCACAGCCCCCGTGGTTGTTTGATATTGGAGTGATTGATGAGCTCTTTTCTCTGTCTCTTGGACACAGGAAGCGCTTCCAAACTAGCTATCATTGGAAACTTCATTTGTGGAATGGAGAAATAAACCAGTAGACACGTAAACCACAGGGATAGTACTTGTTGCCCACACGTCCAAAACAGTGTTGAGCCGCGCAATTGATCAATTGCACGAGTGTCTGGTGTGTGTTATATTCTTTACTCTCCAACACTTCAAGCGTGCACCACGATCCAGGGGTGTGCGTCTGGGAAGCAGCACGCTGCCTCAGACAGCTCAAGCTCATACTTACCTGGCAGGGGAGATACCATGATCAGCAAGGTGGTTCTCCCAGGGCGAGGCTAAGCCATTGCACTGCGGCTGTGCTGACTCCTGCGAATTCCCCAAATGTGGGAATCTCGACTGCATAATTTCTGGTAGTGGGGGACTGCGTTCGCGCTCTCCCCTGATCCACATGTCAAAGGAAAAATGTCCACCACTTCCTCCATGCAGACCAATCCATGCGTAATTTGCGTTGGAGTGCCGGGGAAAGGCCTCACTGGTGCCTTTGCCCTGTTCAGACGAGGCCCACGAGTCCTGCCCGGCCTGGCTCGCTGGAGAAAAGGGGGAGTGTACGGAGAGTGGGCTTGACATGTAAAATGTGCAGCGATTGCACCACGCTCTTGCTGAGCTTGCGTTGTGCTCGTGAAAGGAAACCTGTCCAGATATCGGTGCTCGCACAGCCCCCGTGGTTGTTTGATATTGGAGTGATTGATGAGCTCTTTTCTCTGTCTCTTGGACACAGGAAGCGCTTCCAAACTAGCTATCATTGGAAACTTCATTTGTGGAATGGAGAAATAAACCAGTAGACACGTAAACCACAGGGATAGTACTTGTTGCCCACACGTCCAAAACAGTGTTGAGCCGCGCAATTGATCAATTGCACGAGTGTCTGGTGTGTGTTATATTCTTTACTCTCCAACACTTCAAGCGTGCACCACGATCCAGGGGTGTGCGTCTGGGAAGCAGCACGCTGCCTCAGACAGCTCAAGCTCATACTTACCTGGCAGGGGAGATACCATGATCAGCAAGGTGGTTCTCCCAGGGCGAGGCTAAGCCATTGCACTGCGGCTGTGCTGACTCCTGCGAATTCCCCAAATGTGGGAATCTCGACTGCATAATTTCTGGTAGTGGGGGACTGCGTTCGCGCTCTCCCCTGATCCACATGTCAAAGGAAAAATGTCCACCACTTCCTCCATGCAGACCAATCCATGTGTAATTTGCGTTGGAGTGCCGGGGAAAGGCCTCACTGGTGCCTTTGCCCTGTTCAGACGAGGCCCACGAGTCCTGCCCGGCCTGGCTCGCTGGAGAAAAGGGGGAGTGTACGGAGAGTGGGCTTGACATGTAAAATGTGCAGCGATTGCACCACGCTCTTGCTGAGCTTGCGTTGTGCTCGTGAAAGGAAACCTGTCCAGATATCGGTGCTCGCACAGCCCCCGTGGTTGTTTGATATTGGAGTGATTGATGAGCTCTTTTCTCTGTCTCTTGGACACAGGAAGCGCTTCCAAACTAGCTATCATTGGAAACTTCATTTGTGGAATGGAGAAATAAACCAGTAGACACGTAAACCACAGGGATAGTACTTGTTGCCCACACGTCCAAAACAGTGTTGAGCCGCGCAATTGATCAATTGCACGAGTGTCTGGTGTGTGTTATATTCTTTACTCTCCAACACTTCAAGCGTGCACCACGATCCAGGGGTGTGCGTCTGGGAAGCAGCACGCTGCCTCAGACAGCTCAAGCTCATACTTACCTGGCAGGGGAGATACCATGATCAGCAAGGTGGTTCTCCCAGGGCGAGGCTAAGCCATTGCACTGCGGCTGTGCTGACTCCTGCGAATTCCCCAAATGTGGGAATCTCGACTGCATAATTTCTGGTAGTGGGGGACTGCGTTCGCGCTCTCCCCTGATCCACATGTCAAAGGAAAAATGTCCACCACTTCCTCCATGCAGACCAATCCATGTGTAATTTGCGTTGGAGTGCCGGGGAAAGGCCTCACTGGTGCCTTTGCCCTGTTCAGACGAGGCCCACGAGTCCTGCCCGGCCTGGCTCGCTGGAGAAAAGGGGGAGTGTACGGAGAGTGGGCTTGACATGTAAAATGTGCAGCGATTGCACCACGCTCTTGCTGAGCTTGCGTTGTGCTCGTGAAAGGAAACCTGTCCAGATATCGGTGCTCGCACAGCCCCCGTGGTTGTTTGATATTGGAGTGATTGATGAGCTCTTTTCTCTGTCTCTTGGACACAGGAAGCGCTTCCAAACTAGCTATCATTGGAAACTTCATTTGTGGAATGGAGAAATAAACCAGTAGACACGTAAACCACAGGGATAGTACTTGTTGCCCACACGTCCAAAACAGTGTTGAGCCGCGCAATTGATCAATTGCACGAGTGTCTGGTGTGTGTTATATTCTTTACTCTCCAACACTTCAAGCGTGCACCACGATCCAGGGGTGTGCGTCTGGGAAGCAGCACGCTGCCTCAGACAGCTCAAGCTCATACTTACCTGGCAGGGGAGATACCATGATCAGCAAGGTGGTTCTCCCAGGGCGAGGCTAAGCCATTGCACTGCGGCTGTGCTGACTCCTGCGAATTCCCCAAATGTGGGAATCTCGACTGCACAATTTCTGGTAGTGGGGGACTGCGTTCGCGCTCTCCCCTGATCCACATGTCAAAGGAAAAATGTCCACCACTTCCTCCATGCAGACCAATCCATGCGTAATTTGCGTTGGAGTGCCGGGGAAAGGCCTCACTGGTGCCTTTGCCCTGTTCAGACGAGGCCCACGAGTCCTGCCCGGCCTGGCTCGCTGGAGAAAAGGGGGAGTGTACGGAGAGTGGGCTTGACATGTAAAATGTGCAGCGATTGCACCACGCTCTTGCTGAGCTTGCGTTGTGCTCGTGAAAGGAAACCTGTCCAGATATCGGTGCTCGCACAGCCCCCGTGGTTGTTTGATATTGGAGTGATTGATGAGCTCTTTTCTCTGTCTCTTGGACACAGGAAGCGCTTCCAAACTAGCTATCATTGGAAACTTCATTTGTGGAATGGAGAAATAAACCAGTAGACACGTAAACCACAGGGATAGTACTTGTTGCCCACACGTCCAAAACAGTGTTGAGCCGCGCAATTGATCAATTGCACGAGTGTCTGGTGTGTGTTATATTCTTTACTCTCCAACACTTCAAGCGTGCACCACGATCCAGGGGTGTGCGTCTGGGAAGCAGCACGCTGCCTCAGACAGCTCAAGCTCATACTTACCTGGCAGGGGAGATACCATGATCAGCAAGGTGGTTCTCCCAGGGCGAGGCTAAGCCATTGCACTGCGGCTGTGCTGACTCCTGCGAATTCCCCAAATGTGAGAATCTCGACTGCATAATTTCTGGTAGTGGGGGACTGCGTTCGCGCTCTCCCCTGATCCACATGTCAAAGGAAAAATGTCCACCACTTCCTCCATGCAGACCAATCCATGTGTAATTTGCGTTGGAGTGCCGGGGAAAGGCCTCACTGGTGCCTTTGCCCTGTTCAGACGAGGCCCACGAGTCCTGCCCGGCCTGGCTCGCTGGAGAAAAGGGGGAGTGTACGGAGAGTGGGCTTGACATGTAAAATGTGCAGCGATTGCACCACGCTCTTGCTGAGCTTGCGTTGTGCTCGTGAAAGGAAACCTGTCCAGATATCGGTGCTCGCACAGCCCCCGTGGTTGTTTGATATTGGAGTGATTGATGAGCTCTTTTCTCTGTCTCTTGGACACAGGAAGCGCTTCCAAACTAGCTATCATTGGAAACTTCATTTGTGGAATGGAGAAATAAACCAGTAGACACGTAAACCACAGGGATAGTACTTGTTGCCCACACGTCCAAAACAGTGTTGAGCCGCGCAATTGATCAATTGCACGAGTGTCTGGTGTGTGTTATATTCTTTACTCTCCAACACTTCAAGCGTGCACCACGATCCAGGGGTGTGCGTCTGGGAAGCAGCACGCTGCCTCAGACAGCTCAAGCTCATACTTACCTGGCAGGGGAGATACCATGATCAGCAAGGTGGTTCTCCCAGGGCGAGGCTAAGCCATTGCACTGCGGCTGTGCTGACTCCTGCGAATTCCCCAAATGTGGGAATCTCGACTGCATAATTTCTGGTAGTGGGGGACTGCGTTCGCGCTCTCCCCTGATCCACATGTCAAAGGAAAAATGTCCACCACTTCCTCCATGCAGACCAATCCATGTGTAATTTGCGTTGGAGTGCCGGGGAAAGGCCTCACTGGTGCCTTTGCCCTGTTCAGACGAGGCCCACGAGTCCTGCCCGGCCTGGCTCGCTGGAGAAAAGGGGGAGTGTACGGAGAGTGGGCTTGACATGTAAAATGTGCAGCGATTGCACCACGCTCTTGCTGAGCTTGCGTTGTGCTCGTGAAAGGAAACCTGTCCAGATATCGGTGCTCGCACAGCCCCCGTGGTTGTTTGATATTGGAGTGATTGATGAGCTCTTTTCTCTGTCTCTTGGACACAGGAAGCGCTTCCAAACTAGCTATCATTGGAAACTTCATTTGTGGAATGGAGAAATAAACCAGTAGACACGTAAACCACAGGGATAGTACTTGTTGCCCACACGTCCAAAACAGTGTTGAGCCGCGCAATTGATCAATTGCACGAGTGTCTGGTGTGTGTTATATTCTTTACTCTCCAACACTTCAAGCGTGCACCACGATCCAGGGGTGTGCGTCTGGGAAGCAGCACGCTGCCTCAGACAGCTCAAGCTCATACTTACCTGGCAGGGGAGATACCATGATCAGCAAGGTGGTTCTCCCAGGGCGAGGCTAAGCCATTGCACTGCGGCTGTGCTGACTCCTGCGAATTCCCCAAATGTGGGAATCTCGACTGCATAATTTCTGGTAGTGGGGGACTGCGTTCGCGCTCTCCCCTGATCCACATGTCAAAGGAAAAATGTCCACCACTTCCTCCATGCAGACCAATCCATGTGTAATTTGCGTTGGAGTGCCGGGGAAAGGCCTCACTGGTGCCTTTGCCCTGTTCAGACGAGGCCCACGAGTCCTGCCCGGCCTGGCTCGCTGGAGAAAAGGGGGAGTGTACGGAGAGTGGGCTTGACATGTAAAATGTGCAGCGATTGCACCACGCTCTTGCTGAGCTTGCGTTGTGCTCGTGAAAGGAAACCTGTCCAGATATCGGTGCTCGCACAGCCCCCGTGGTTGTTTGATATTGGAGTGATTGATGAGCTCTTTTCTCTGTCTCTTGGACACAGGAAGCGCTTCCAAACTAGCTATCATTGGAAACTTCATTTGTGGAATGGAGAAATAAACCAGTAGACACGTAAACCACAGGGATAGTACTTGTTGCCCACACGTCCAAAACAGTGTTGAGCCGCGCAATTGATCAATTGCACGAGTGTCTGGTGTGTGTTATATTCTTTACTCTCCAACACTTCAAGCGTGCACCACGATCCAGGGGTGTGCGTCTGGGAAGCAGCACGCTGCCTCAGACAGCTCAAGCTCATACTTACCTGGCAGGGGAGATACCATGATCAGCAAGGTGGTTCTCCCAGGGCGAGGCTAAGCCATTGCACTGCGGCTGTGCTGACTCCTGCGAATTCCCCAAATGTGGGAATCTCGACTGCACAATTTCTGGTAGTGGGGGACTGCGTTCGCGCTCTCCCCTGATCCACATGTCAAAGGAAAAATGTCCACCACTTCCTCCATGCAGACCAATCCATGCGTAATTTGCGTTGGAGTGCCGGGGAAAGGCCTCACTGGTGCCTTTGCCCTGTTCAGACGAGGCCCACGAGTCCTGCCCGGCCTGGCTCGCTGGAGAAAAGGGGGAGTGTACGGAGAGTGGGCTTGACATGTAAAATGTGCAGCGATTGCACCACGCTCTTGCTGAGCTTGCGTTGTGCTCGTGAAAGGAAACCTGTCCAGATATCGGTGCTCGCACAGCCCCCGTGGTTGTTTGATATTGGAGTGATTGATGAGCTCTTTTCTCTGTCTCTTGGACACAGGAAGCGCTTCCAAACTAGCTATCATTGGAAACTTCATTTGTGGAATGGAGAAATAAACCAGTAGACACGTAAACCACAGGGATAGTACTTGTTGCCCACACGTCCAAAACAGTGTTGAGCCGCGCAATTGATCAATTGCACGAGTGTCTGGTGTGTGTTATATTCTTTACTCTCCAACACTTCAAGCGTGCACCACGATCCAGGGGTGTGCGTCTGGGAAGCAGCACGCTGCCTCAGACAGCTCAAGCTCATACTTACCTGGCAGGGGAGATACCATGATCAGCAAGGTGGTTCTCCCAGGGCGAGGCTAAGCCATTGCACTGCGGCTGTGCTGACTCCTGCGAATTCCCCAAATGTGGGAATCTCGACTGCACAATTTCTGGTAGTGGGGGACTGCGTTCGCGCTCTCCCCTGATCCACATGTCAAAGGAAAAATGTCCACCACTTCCTCCATGCAGACCAATCCATGCGTAATTTGCGTTGGAGTGCCGGGGAAAGGCCTCACTGGTGCCTTTGCCCTGTTCAGACGAGGCCCACGAGTCCTGCCTGGTCTGGCTCGCTGGAGAAAATGGGGAGTGTACGGAGAGTGGGCTTGACATGTAAAATGTGCAGCGATTGCACCACGCTCTTGCTGAGCTTGCGTTGTGCTCGTGAAAGGAAACCTGTCCAGATATCGGTGCTCGCACAGCCCCCGTGGTTGTTTGATATTGGAGTGATTGATGAGCTCTTTTCTCTGTCTCTTGGACACAGGAAGCGCTTCCAAACTAGCTATCATTGGAAACTTCATTTGTGGAATGGAGAAATAAACCAGTAGACACGTAAACCACAGGGATAGTACTTGTTGCCCACACGTCCAAAACAGTGTTGAGCCGCGCAATTGATCAATTGCACGAGTGTCTGGTGTGTGTTATATTCTTTACTCTCCAACACTTCAAGCGTGCACCACGATCCAGGGGTGTGCGTCTGGGAAGCAGCACGCTGCCTCAGACAGCTCAAGCTCATACTTACCTGGCAGGGGAGATACCATGATCAGCAAGGTGGTTCTCCCAGGGCGAGGCTAAGCCATTGCACTGCGGCTGTGCTGACTCCTGCGAATTCCCCAAATGTGGGAATCTCGACTGCATAATTTCTGGTAGTGGGGGACTGCGTTCGCGCTCTCCCCTGTTCCACATGTCAAAGGAAAAATGTCCACCACTTCCTCCATGCAGATCAATCCATGCGTAATTTGCGTTGGAGTGCCGGGGAAAGGCCTCACTGGTGCCTTTGCCCTGTTCAGACGAGGCCCACGAGTCCTGCCCGGTCTGGCTCGCTGGAGAAAAGGGGGAGTGTACGGAGAGTGGGCTTGACATGTAAAATGTGCAGCGATTGCACCACGCTCTTGCTGAGCTTGCGTTGTGCTCGTGAAAGGAAACCTGTCCAGATATCGGTGCTCGCACAGCCCCCGTGGTTGTTTGATATTGGAGTGATTGATGAGCTCTTTTCTCTGTCTCTTGGACACAGGAAGCGCTTCCAAACTAGCTATCATTGGAAACTTCATTTGTGGAATGGAGAAATAAACCAGTAGACACGTAAACCACAGGGATAGTACTTGTTGCCCACACGTCCAAAACAGTGTTGAGCCGCGCAATTGATCAATTGCACGAGTGTCTGGTGTGTGTTATATTCTTTACTCTCCAACACTTCAAGCGTGCACCACGATCCAGGGGTGTGCGTCTGGGAAGCAGCACGCTGCCTCAGACAGCTCAAGCTCATACTTACCTGGCAGGGGAGATACCATGATCAGCAAGGTGGTTCTCCCAGGGCGAGGCTAAGCCATTGCACTGCGGCTGTGCTGACTCCTGCGAATTCCCCAAATGTGGGAATCTCGACTGCATAATTTCTGGTAGTGGGGGACTGCGTTCGCGCTCTCCCCTGATCCACATGTCAAAGGAAAAATGTCCACCACTTCCTCCATGCAGACCAATCCATGTGTAATTTGCGTTGGAGTGCCGGGGAAAGGCCTCACTGGTGCCTTTGCCCTGTTCAGACGAGGCCCACGAGTCCTGCCCGGCCTGGCTCGCTGGAGAAAAGGGGGAGTGTACGGAGAGTGGGCTTGACATGTAAAATGTGCAGCGATTGCACCACGCTCTTGCTGAGCTTGCGTTGTGCTCGTGAAAGGAAACCTGTCCAGATATCGGTGCTCGCACAGCCCCCGTGGTTGTTTGATATTGGAGTGATTGATGAGCTCTTTTCTCTGTCTCTTGGACACAGGAAGCGCTTCCAAACTAGCTATCATTGGAAACTTCATTTGTGGAATGGAGAAATAAACCAGTAGACACGTAAACCACAGGGATAGTACTTGTTGCCCACACGTCCAAAACAGTGTTGAGCCGCGCAATTGATCAATTGCACGAGTGTCTGGTGTGTGTTATATTCTTTACTCTCCAACACTTCAAGCGTGCACCACGATCCAGGGGTGTGCGTCTGGGAAGCAGCACGCTGCCTCAGACAGCTCAAGCTCATACTTACCTGGCAGGGGAGATACCATGATCAGCAAGGTGGTTCTCCCAGGGCGAGGCTAAGCCATTGCACTGCGGCTGTGCTGACTCCTGCGAATTCCCCAAATGTGGGAATCTCGACTGCACAATTTCTGGTAGTGGGGGACTGCGTTCGCGCTCTCCCCTGATCCACATGTCAAAGGAAAAATGTCCACCACTTCCTCCATGCAGATCAATCCATGCGTAATTTGCGTTGGAGTGCCGGGGAAAGGCCTCACTGGTGCCTTTGCCCTGTTCAGACGAGGCCCACGAGTCCTGCCCGGCCTGGCTCGCTGGAGAAAAGGGGGAGTGTACGGAGAGTGGGCTTGACATGTAAAATGTGCAGCGATTGCACCACGCTCTTGCTGAGCTTGCGTTGTGCTCGTGAAAGGAAACCTGTCCAGATATCGGTGCTCGCACAGCCCCCGTGGTTGTTTGATATTGGAGTGATTGATGAGCTCTTTTCTCTGTCTCTTGGACACAGGAAGCGCTTCCAAACTAGCTATCATTGGAAACTTCATTTGTGGAATGGAGAAATAAACCAGTAGACACGTAAACCACAGGGATAGTACTTGTTGCCCACACGTCCAAAACAGTGTTGAGCCGCGCAATTGATCAATTGCACGAGTGTCTGGTGTGTGTTATATTCTTTACTCTCCAACACTTCAAGCGTGCACCACGATCCAGGGGTGTGCGTCTGGGAAGCAGCACGCTGCCTCAGACAGCTCAAGCTCATACTTACCTGGCAGGGGAGATACCATGATCAGCAAGGTGGTTCTCCCAGGGCGAGGCTAAGCCATTGCACTGCGGCTGTGCTGACTCCTGCGAATTCCCCAAATGTGGGAATCTCGACTGCACAATTTCTGGTAGTGGGGGACTGCGTTCGCGCTCTCCCCTGATCCACATGTCAAAGGAAAAATGTCCACCACTTCCTCCATGCAGATCAATCCATGCGTAATTTGCGTTGGAGTGCCGGGGAAAGGCCTCACTGGTGCCTTTGCCCTGTTCAGACGAGGCCCACGAGTCCTGCCCGGTCTGGCTCGCTGGAGAAAAGGGGGAGTGTACGGAGAGTGGGCTTGACATGTAAAATGTGCAGCGATTGCACCACGCTCTTGCTGAGCTTGCGTTGTGCTCGTGAAAGGAAACCTGTCCAGATATCGGTGCTCGCACAGCCCCCGTGGTTGTTTGATATTGGAGTGATTGATGAGCTCTTTTCTCTGTCTCTTGGACACAGGAAGCGCTTCCAAACTAGCTATCATTGGAAACTTCATTTGTGGAATGGAGAAATAAACCAGTAGACACGTAAACCACAGGGATAGTACTTGTTGCCCACACGTCCAAAACAGTGTTGAGCCGCGCAATTGATCAATTGCACGAGTGTCTGGTGTGTGTTATATTCTTTACTCTCCAACACTTCAAGCGTGCACCACGATCCAGGGGTGTGCGTCTGGGAAGCAGCACGCTGCCTCAGACAGCTCAAGCTCATACTTACCTGGCAGGGGAGATACCATGATCAGCAAGGTGGTTCTCCCAGGGCGAGGCTAAGCCATTGCACTGCGGCTGTGCTGACTCCTGCGAATTCCCCAAATGTGGGAATCTCGACTGCACAATTTCTGGTAGTGGGGGACTGCGTTCGCGCTCTCCCCTGATCCACATGTCAAAGGAAAAATGTCCACCACTTCCTCCATGCAGACCAATCCATGCGTAATTTGCGTTGGAGTGCCGGGGAAAGGCCTCACTGGTGCCTTTGCCCTGTTCAGACGAGGCCCACGAGTCCTGCCCGGCCTGGCTCGCTGGAGAAAAGGGGGAGTGTACGGAGAGTGGGCTTGACATGTAAAATGTGCAGCGATTGCACCACGCTCTTGCTGAGCTTGCGTTGTGCTCGTGAAAGGAAACCTGTCCAGATATCGGTGCTCGCACAGCCCCCGTGGTTGTTTGATATTGGAGTGATTGATGAGCTCTTTTCTCTGTCTCTTGGACACAGGAAGCGCTTCCAAACTAGCTATCATTGGAAACTTCATTTGTGGAATGGAGAAATAAACCAGTAGACACGTAAACCACAGGGATAGTACTTGTTGCCCACACGTCCAAAACAGTGTTGAGCCGCGCAATTGATCAATTGCACGAGTGTCTGGTGTGTGTTATATTCTTTACTCTCCAACACTTCAAGCGTGCACCACGATCCAGGGGTGTGCGTCTGGGAAGCAGCACGCTGCCTCAGACAGCTCAAGCTCATACTTACCTGGCAGGGGAGATACCATGATCAGCAAGGTGGTTCTCCCAGGGCGAGGCTAAGCCATTGCACTGCGGCTGTGCTGACTCCTGCGAATTCCCCAAATGTGAGAATCTCGACTGCATAATTTCTGGTAGTGGGGGACTGCGTTCGCGCTCTCCCCTGATCCACATGTCAAAGGAAAAATGTCCACCACTTCCTCCATGCAGACCAATCCATGTGTAATTTGCGTTGGAGTGCCGGGGAAAGGCCTCACTGGTGCCTTTGCCCTGTTCAGACGAGGCCCACGAGTCCTGCCCGGCCTGGCTCGCTGGAGAAAAGGGGGAGTGTACGGAGAGTGGGCTTGACATGTAAAATGTGCAGCGATTGCACCACGCTCTTGCTGAGCTTGCGTTGTGCTCGTGAAAGGAAACCTGTCCAGATATCGGTGCTCGCACAGCCCCCGTGGTTGTTTGATATTGGAGTGATTGATGAGCTCTTTTCTCTGTCTCTTGGACACAGGAAGCGCTTCCAAACTAGCTATCATTGGAAACTTCATTTGTGGAATGGAGAAATAAACCAGTAGACACGTAAACCACAGGGATAGTACTTGTTGCCCACACGTCCAAAACAGTGTTGAGCCGCGCAATTGATCAATTGCACGAGTGTCTGGTGTGTGTTATATTCTTTACTCTCCAACACTTCAAGCGTGCACCACGATCCAGGGGTGTGCGTCTGGGAAGCAGCACGCTGCCTCAGACAGCTCAAGCTCATACTTACCTGGCAGGGGAGATACCATGATCAGCAAGGTGGTTCTCCCAGGGCGAGGCTAAGCCATTGCACTGCGGCTGTGCTGACTCCTGCGAATTCCCCAAATGTGGGAATCTCGACTGCATAATTTCTGGTAGTGGGGGACTGCGTTCGCGCTCTCCCCTGATCCACATGTCAAAGGAAAAATATCCACCACTTCCTCCATGCAGACCAATCCATGCGTAATTTGCGTTGGAGTGCCGGGGAAAGGCCTCACTGGTGCCTTTGCCCTGTTCAGACGAGGCCCACGAGTCCTGCCCGGCCTGGCTCGCTGGAGAAAAGGGGGAGTGTACGGAGAGTGGGCTTGACATGTAAAATGTGCAGCGATTGCACCACGCTCTTGCTGAGCTTGCGTTGTGCTCGTGAAAGGAAACCTGTCCAGATATCGGTGCTCGCACAGCCCCCGTGGTTGTTTGATATTGGAGTGATTGATGAGCTCTTTTCTCTGTCTCTTGGACACAGGAAGCGCTTCCAAACTAATTATCATTGGAAACTTCATTTGTGGAATGGAGAAATAAACCAGTAGACACGTAAACCACAGGGATAGTACTTGTTGCCCACACGTCCAAAACAGTGTTGAGCCGCGCAATTGATCAATTGCACGAGTGTCTGGTGTGTGTTATATTCTTTACTCTCCAACACTTCAAGCGTGCACCACGATCCAGGGGTGTGCGTCTGGGAAGCAGCACGCTGCCTCAGACAGCTCAAGCTCATACTTACCTGGCAGGGGAGATACCTTGATCAGCAAGGTGGTTCTACCAGGGCGAGGTTAAGCCATTGCACTGCGGCTGTGCTGACTCCTGCGAATTCCCCAAATGTGGGAATCTCGACTGCATAATTTCTGGTAGTGGGGGACTGCGTTCGCGCTCTCCCCTGATCCACATGTCAAAGGAAAAATGTCCACCACTTCCTCCATGCAGACCAATCCATGTGTAATTTGCGTTGGAGTGCCGGGGAAAGGCCTCACTGGTGC
Organism: Antennarius striatus; assembly: GCF_040054535.1. Lineage (NCBI taxonomy): Eukaryota > Metazoa > Chordata > Actinopteri > Lophiiformes > Antennariidae > Antennarius > Antennarius striatus. Next base: position 2,193,202 of record NC_090792.1, read on the forward strand.
CTTTGCCCTGTTCAGACGAGGCCCACGAGTCCTGCCCGGCCTGGCACGCTGGAGAAAAGGGGGAGTGTACGGAGAGTGGGCTTGACATGTAAAATGTGCAGCGATTGCACCACGCTCTTGCTGAGCTTGCGTTGTGCTCGTGAAAGGAAACCTGTCCAGATATCGGTGCTCGCACAGCCCCCGTGGTTGTTTGATATTGGAGTGATTGATGAGCTCTTTTCTCTGTCTCTTGGACACAGGAAGCGCTTCCAAACTAGCTATCATTGGAAACTTCATTTGTGGAATGGAGAAATAAACCAGTAGACACGTAAACCACAGGGATAGTACTTGTTGCCCACACGTCCAAAACAGTGTTGAGCCGCGCAATTGATCAATTGCACGAGTGTCTGGTGTGTGTTATATTCTTTACTCTCCAACACTTCAAGCGTGCACCACGATCCAGGGGTGTGCGTCTGGGAAGCAGCACGCTGCCTCAGACAGCTCAAGCTCATACTTACCTGGCAGGGGAGATACCATGATCAGCAAGGTGGTTCTCCCAGGGCGAGGCTAAGCCATTGCACTGCGGCTGTGCTGACTCCTGCGAATTCCCCAAATGTGGGAATCTCGACTGCACAATTTCTGGTAGTGGGGGACTGCGTTCGCGCTCTCCCCTGATCCACATGTCAAAGGAAAAATGTCCACCACTTCCTCCATGCAGACCAATCCATGCGTAATTTGCGTTGGAGTGCCGGGGAAAGGCCTCACTGGTGCCTTTGCCCTGTTCAGACGAGGCCCACGAGTCCTGCCCGGTCTGGCTCGCTGGAGAAAAGGGGGAGTGTACGGAGAGTGGGCTTGACATGTAAAATGTGCAGCGATTGCACCACGCTCTTGCTGGGCTTGCGTTGTGCTCGTGAAAGGAAACCTGTCCAGATATCGGTGCTCGCACAGCCCCCGTGGTTGTTTGATATTGGAGTGATTGATGAGCTCTTTTCTCTGTCTCTTGGACACAGGAAGCGCTTCCAAACTAGCTATCATTGGAAACTTCATTTGTGGAATGGAGAAATAAACCAGTAGACACGTAAACCACAGGGATAGTACTTGTTGCCCACACGTCCAAAACAGTGTTGAGCCGCGCAATTGATCAATTGCACGAGTGTCTGGTGTGTGTTATATTCTTTACTCTCCAACACTTCAAGCGTGCACCACGATCCAGGGGTGTGCGTCTGGGAAGCAGCACGCTGCCTCAGACAGCTCAAGCTCATACTTACCTGGCAGGGGAGATACCATGATCAGCAAGGTGGTTCTCCCAGGGCGAGGCTAAGCCATTGCACTGCGGCTGTGCTGACTCCTGCGAATTCCCCAAATGTGGGAATCTCGACTGCATAATTTCTGGTAGTGGGGGACTGCGTTCGCGCTCTCCCCTGATCCACATGTCAAAGGAAAAATGTCCACCACTTCCTCCATGCAGACCAATCCATGTGTAATTTGCGTTGGAGTGCCGGGGAAAGGCCTCACTGGTGCCTTTGCCCTGTTCAGACGAGGCCCACGAGTCCTGCCCGGCCTGGCTCGCTGGAGAAAAGGGGGAGTGTACGGAGAGTGGGCTTGACATGTAAAATGTGCAGCGATTGCACCACGCTCTTGCTGAGCTTGCGTTGTGCTCGTGAAAGGAAACCTGTCCAGATATCGGTGCTCGCACAGCCCCCGTGGTTGTTTGATATTGGAGTGATTGATGAGCTCTTTTCTCTGTCTCTTGGACACAGGAAGCGCTTCCAAACTAGCTATCATTGGAAACTTCATTTGTGGAATGGAGAAATAAACCAGTAGACACGTAAACCACAGGGATAGTACTTGTTGCCCACACGTCCAAAACAGTGTTGAGCCGCGCAATTGATCAATTGCACGAGTGTCTGGTGTGTGTTATATTCTTTACTCTCCAACACTTCAAGCGTGCACCACGATCCAGGGGTGTGCGTCTGGGAAGCAGCACGCTGCCTCAGACAGCTCAAGCTCATACTTACCTGGCAGGGGAGATACCATGATCAGCAAGGTGGTTCTCCCAGGGCGAGGCTAAGCCATTGCACTGCGGCTGTGCTGACTCCTGCGAATTCCCCAAATGTGGGAATCTCGACTGCACAATTTCTGGTAGTGGGGGACTGCGTTCGCGCTCTCCCCTGATCCACATGTCAAAGGAAAAATGTCCACCACTTCCTCCATGCAGACCAATCCATGTGTAATTTGCGTTGGAGTGCCGGGGAAAGGCCTCACTGGTGCCTTTGCCCTGTTCAGACGAGGCCCACGAGTCCTGCCCGGCCTGGCTCGCTGGAGAAAAGGGGGAGTGTACGGAGAGTGGGCTTGACATGTAAAATGTGCAGCGATTGCACCACGCTCTTGCTGAGCTTGCGTTGTGCTCGTGAAAGGAAACCTGTCCAGATATCGGTGCTCGCACAGCCCCCGTGGTTGTTTGATATTGGAGTGATTGATGAGCTCTTTTCTCTGTCTCTTGGACACAGGAAGCGCTTCCAAACTAGCTATCATTGGAAACTTCATTTGTGGAATGGAGAAATAAACCAGTAGACACGTAAACCACAGGGATAGTACTTGTTGCCCACACGTCCAAAACAGTGTTGAGCCGCGCAATTGATCAATTGCACGAGTGTCTGGTGTGTGTTATATTCTTTACTCTCCAACACTTCAAGCGTGCACCACGATCCAGGGGTGTGCGTCTGGGAAGCAGCACGCTGCCTCAGACAGCTCAAGCTCATACTTACCTGGCAGGGGAGATACCATGATCAGCAAGGTGGTTCTCCCAGGGCGAGGTTAAGCCATTGCACTGCGGCTGTGCTGACTCCTGCGAATTCCCCAAATGTGGGAATCTCGACTGCACAATTTCTGGTAGTGGGGGACTGCGTTCGCGCTCTCCCCTGATCCACATGTCAAAGGAAAAATGTCCACCACTTCCTCCATGCAGACCAATCCATGCGTAATTTGCGTTGGAGTGCCGGGGAAAGGCCTCACTGGTGCCTTTGCCCTGTTCAGACGAGGCCCATGAGTCCTGCCCGGTCTGGCTCGCTGGAGAAAATGGGGAGTGTACGGAGAGTGGGCTTGACATGTAAAATGTGCAGCGATTGCACCACGCTCTTGCTGAGCTTGCGTTGTGCTCGTGAAAGGAAACCTGTCCAGATATCGGTGCTCGCACAGCCCCCGTGGTTGTTTGATATTGGAGTGATTGATGAGCTCTTTTCTCTGTCTCTTGGACACAGGAAGCGCTTCCAAACTAGCTATCATTGGAAACTTCATTTGTGGAATGGAGAAATAAACCAGTAGACACGTAAACCACAGGGATAGTACTTGTTGCCCACACGTCCAAAACAGTGTTGAGCCGCGCAATTGATCAATTGCACGAGTGTCTGGTGTGTGTTATATTCTTTACTCTCCAACACTTCAAGCGTGCACCACGATCCAGGGGTGTGCGTCTGGGAAGCAGCACGCTGCCTCAGACAGCTCAAGCTCATACTTACCTGGCAGGGGAGATACCATGATCAGCAAGGTGGTTCTCCCAGGGCGAGGCTAAGCCATTGCACTGTGGCTGTGCTGACTCCTGCGAATTCCCCAAATGTGGGAATCTCGACTGCATAATTTCTGGTAGTGGGGGACTGCGTTCGCGCTCTCCCCTGATCCACATGTCAAAGGAAAAATGTCCACCACTTCCTCCATGCAGACCAATCCATGTGTAATTTGCGTTGGAGTGCCGGGGAAAGGCCTCACTGGTGCCTTTGCCCTGTTCAGACGAGGCCCACGAGTCCTGCCCGGCCTGGCTCGCTGGAGAAAAGGGGGAGTGTACGGAGAGTGGGCTTGACATGTAAAATGTGCAGCGATTGCACCACGCTCTTGCTGAGCTTGCGTTGTGCTCGTGAAAGGAAACCTGTCCAGATATCGGTGCTCGCACAGCCCCCGTGGTTGTTTGATATTGGAGTGATTGATGAGCTCTTTTCTCTGTCTCTTGGACACAGGAAGCGCTTCCAAACTAGCTATCATTGGAAACTTCATTTGTGGAATGGAGAAATAAACCAGTAGACACGTAAACCACAGGGATAGTACTTGTTGCCCACACGTCCAAAACAGTGTTGAGCCGCGCAATTGATCAATTGCACGAGTGTCTGGTGTGTGTTATATTCTTTACTCTCCAACACTTCAAGCGTGCACCACGATCCAGGGGTGTGCGTCTGGGAAGCAGCACGCTGCCTCAGACAGCTCAAGCTCATACTTACCTGGCAGGGGAGATACCATGATCAGCAAGGTGGTTCTCCCAGGGCGAGGCTAAGCCATTGCACTGCGGCTGTGCTGACTCCTGCGAATTCCCCAAATGTGGGAATCTCGACTGCACAATTTCCTGTAGTGGGGGACTGCGTTCGCGCTCTCCCCTGATCCACATGTCAAAGGAAAAATGTCCACCACTTCCTCCATGCAGACCAATCCATGCGTAATTTGCGTTGGAGTGCCGGGGAAAGGCCTCACTGGTGCCTTTGCCCTGTTCAGACGAGGCCCACGAGTCCTGCCCGGTCTGGCTCGCTGGAGAAAATGGGGAGTGTACGGAGAGTGGGCTTGACATGTAAAATGTGCAGCGATTGCACCACGCTCTTGCTGAGCTTGCGTTGTGCTCGTGAAAGGAAACCTGTCCAGATATCGGTGCTCGCACAGCCCCCGTGGTTGTTTGATATTGGAGTGATTGATGAGCTCTTTTCTCTGTCTCTTGGACACAGGAAGCGCTTCCAAACTAGCTATCATTGGAAACTTCATTTGTGGAATGGAGAAATAAACCAGTAGACACGTAAACCACAGGGATAGTACTTGTTGCCCACACGTCCAAAACAGTGTTGAGCCGCGCAATTGATCAATTGCACGAGTGTCTGGTGTGTGTTATATTCTTTACTCTCCAACACTTCAAGCGTGCACCACGATCCAGGGGTGTGCGTCTGGGAAGCAGCACGCTGCCTCAGACAGCTCAAGCTCATACTTACCTGGCAGGGGAGATACCATGATCAGCAAGGTGGTTCTCCCAGGGCGAGGCTAAGCCATTGCACTGCGGCTGTGCTGACTCCTGCGAATTCCCCAAATGTGGGAATCTCGACTGCATAATTTCTGGTAGTGGGGGACTGCGTTCGCGCTCTCCCCTGATCCACATGTCAAAGGAAAAATGTCCACCACTTCCTCCATGCAGACCAATCCATGCGTAATTTGCGTTGGAGTGCCGGGGAAAGGCCTCACTGGTGCCTTTGCCCTGTTCAGACGAGGCCCACGAGTCCTGCCCGGTCTGGCTCGCTGGAGAAAAGGGGGAGTGTACGGAGAGTGGGCTTGACATGTAAAATGTGCAGCGATTGCACCACGCTCTTGCTGAGCTTGCGTTGTGCTCGTGAAAGGAAACCTGTCCAGATATCGGTGCTCGCACAGCCCCCGTGGTTGTTTGATATTGGAGTGATTGATGAGCTCTTTTCTCTGTCTCTTGGACACAGGAAGCGCTTCCAAACTAGCTATCATTGGAAACTTCATTTGTGGAATGGAGAAATAAACCAGTAGACACGTAAACCACAGGGATAGTACTTGTTGCCCACACGTCCAAAACAGTGTTGAGCCGCGCAATTGATCAATTGCACGAGTGTCTGGTGTGTGTTATATTCTTTACTCTCCAACACTTCAAGCGTGCACCACGATCCAGGGGTGTGCGTCTGGGAAGCAGGACGCTGCCTCAGACAGCTCAAGCTCATACTTACCTGGCAGGGGAGATACCATGATCAGCAAGGTGGTTCTACCAGGGCGAGGCTAAGCCATTGCACTGCGGCTGTGCTGACTCCTGCGAATTCCCCAAATGTGGGAATCTCGACTGCATAATTTCTGGTAGTGGGGGACTGCGTTCGCGCTCTCCCCTGATCCACATGTCAAAGGAAAAATGTCCACCACTTCCTCCATGCAGACCAATCCATGTGTAATTTGCGTTGGAGTGCCGGGGAAAGGCCTCACTGGTGCCTTTGCCCTGTTCAGACGAGGCCCACGAGTCCTGCCCGGCCTGGCTCGCTGGAGAAAAGGGGGAGTGTACGGAGAGTGGGCTTGACATGTAAAATGTGCAGCGATTGCACCACGCTCTTGCTGAGCTTGCGTTGTGCTCGTGAAAGGAAACCTGTCCAGATATCGGTGCTCGCACAGCCCCCGTGGTTGTTTGATATTGGAGTGATTGATGAGCTCTTTTCTCTGTCTCTTGGACACAGGAAGCGCTTCCAAACTAGCTATCATTGGAAACTTCATTTGTGGAATGGAGAAATAAACCAGTAGACACGTAAACCACAGGGATAGTACTTGTTGCCCACACGTCCAAAACAGTGTTGAGCCGCGCAATTGATCAATTGCACGAGTGTCTGGTGTGTGTTATATTCTTTACTCTCCAACACTTCAAGCGTGCACCACGATCCAGGGGTGTGCGTCTGGGAAGCAGCACGCTGCCTCAGACAGCTCAAGCTCATACTTACCTGGCAGGGGAGATACCATGATCAGCAAGGTGGTTCTCCCAGGGCGAGGCTAAGCCATTGCACTGCGGCTGTGCTGACTCCTGCGAATTCCCCAAATGTGGGAATCTCGACTGCATAATTTCTGGTAGTGGGGGACTGCGTTCGCGCTCTCCCCTGATCCACATGTCAAAGGAAAAATGTCCACCACTTCCTCCATGCAGACCAATCCATGTGTAATTTGCGTTGGAGTGCCGGGGAAAGGCCTCACTGGTGACTTTGCCCTGTTCAGACGAGGCCCACGAGTCCTGCCCGGCCTGGCTCGCTGGAGAAAAGGGGGAGTGTACGGAGAGTGGGCTTGACATGTAAAATGTGCAGCGATTGCACCACGCTCTTGCTGAGCTTGCGTTGTGCTCGTGAAAGGAAACCTGTCCAGATATCGGTGCTCGCACAGCCCCCGTGGTTGTTTGATATTGGAGTGATTGATGAGCTCTTTTCTCTGTCTCTTGGACACAGGAAGCGCTTCCAAACTAGCTATCATTGGAAACTTCATTTGTGGAATGGAGAAATAAACCAGTAGACACGTAAACCACAGGGATAGTACTTGTTGCCCACACGTCCAAAACAGTGTTGAGCCGCGCAATTGATCAATTGCACGAGTGTCTGGTGTGTGTTATATTCTTTACTCTCCAACACTTCAAGCGTGCACCACGATCCAGGGGTGTGCGTCTGGGAAGCAGCACGCTGCCTCAGACAGCTCAAGCTCATACTTACCTGGCAGGGGAGATACCATGATCAGCAAGGTGGTTCTCCCAGGGCGAGGCTAAGCCATTGCACTGCGGCTGTGCTGACTCCTGCGAATTCCCCAAATGTGGGAATCTCGACTGCACAATTTCTGGTAGTGGGGGACTGCGTTCGCGCTCTCCCCTGATCCACATGTCAAAGGAAAAATGTCCACCACTTCCTCCATGCAGACCAATCCATGCGTAATTTGCGTTGGAGTGCCGGGGAAAGGCCTCACTGGTGCCTTTGCCCTGTTCAGACGAGGCCCACGAGTCCTGCCCGGTCTGGCTCGCTGGAGAAAATGGGGAGTGTACGGAGAGTGGGCTTGACATGTAAAATGTGCAGCGATTGCACCACGCTCTTGCTGAGCTTGCGTTGTGCTCGTGAAAGGAAACCTGTCCAGATATCGGTGCTCGCACAGCCCCCGTGGTTGTTTGATATTGGAGTGATTGATGAGCTCTTTTCTCTGTCTCTTGGACACAGGAAGCGCTTCCAAACTAGCTATCATTGGAAACTTCATTTGTGGAATGGAGAAATAAACCAGTAGACACGTAAACCACAGGGATAGTACTTGTTGCCCACACGTCCAAAACAGTGTTGAGCCGCGCAATTGATCAATTGCACGAGTGTCTGGTGTGTGTTATATTCTTTACTCTCCAACACTTCAAGCGTGCACCACGATCCAGGGGTGTGCGTCTGGGAAGCAGCACGCTGCCTCAGACAGCTCAAGCTCATACTTACCTGGCAGGGGAGATACCATGATCAGCAAGGTGGTTCTCCCAGGGCGAGGCTAAGCCATTGCACTGCGGCTGTGCTGACTCCTGCGAATTCCCCAAATGTGGGAATCTCGACTGCACAATTTCTGGTAGTGGGGGACTGCGTTCGCGCTCTCCCCTGATCCACATGTCAAAGGAAAAATGTCCACCACTTCCTCCATGCAGACCAATCCATGCGTAATTTGCGTTGGAGTGCCGGGGAAAGGCCTCACTGGTGCCTTTGCCCTGTTCAGACGAGGCCCACGAGTCCTGCCCGGTCTGGCTCGCTGGAGAAAATGGGGAGTGTACGGAGAGTGGGCTTGACATGTAAAATGTGCAGCGATTGCACCACGCTCTTGCTGAGCTTGCGTTGTGCTCGTGAAAGGAAACCTGTCCAGATATCGGTGCTCGCACAGCCCCCGTGGTTGTTTGATATTGGAGTGATTGATGAGCTCTTTTCTCTGTCTCTTGGACACAGGAAGCGCTTCCAAACTAGCTATCATTGGAAACTTCATTTGTGGAATGGAGAAATAAACCAGTAGACACGTAAACCACAGGGATAGTACTTGTTGCCCACACGTCCAAAACAGTGTTGAGCCGCGCAATTGATCAATTGCACGAGTGTCTGGTGTGTGTTATATTCTTTACTCTCCAACACTTCAAGCGTGCACCACGATCCAGGGGTGTGCGTCTGGGAAGCAGCACGCTGCCTCAGACAGCTCAAGCTCATACTTACCTGGCAGGGGAGATACCATGATCAGCAAGGTGGTTCTCCCAGGGCGAGGCTAAGCCATTGCACTGCGGCTGTGCTGACTCCTGCGAATTCCCCAAATGTGGGAATCTCGACTGCATAATTTCTGGTAGTGGGGGACTGCGTTCGCGCTCTCCCCTGATCCACATGTCAAAGGAAAAATGTCCACCACTTCCTCCATGCAGATCAATCCATGCGTAATTTGCGTTGGAGTGCCGGGGAAAGGCCTCACTGGTGCCTTTGCCCTGTTCAGACGAGGCCCACGAGTCCTGCCCGGTCTGGCTCGCTGGAGAAAAGGGGGAGTGTACGGAGAGTGGGCTTGACATGTAAAATGTGCAGCGATTGCACCACGCTCTTGCTGAGCTTGCGTTGTGCTCGTGAAAGGAAACCTGTCCAGATATCGGTGCTCGCACAGCCCCCGTGGTTGTTTGATATTGGAGTGATTGATGAGCTCTTTTCTCTGTCTCTTGGACACAGGAAGCGCTTCCAAACTAGCTATCATTGGAAACTTCATTTGTGGAATGGAGAAATAAACCAGTAGACACGTAAACCACAGGGATAGTACTTGTTGCCCACACGTCCAAAACAGTGTTGAGCCGCGCAATTGATCAATTGCACGAGTGTCTGGTGTGTGTTATATTCTTTACTCTCCAACACTTCAAGCGTGCACCACGATCCAGGGGTGTGCGTCTGGGAAGCAGCACGCTGCCTCAGACAGCTCAAGCTCATACTTACCTGGCAGGGGAGATACCATGATCAGCAAGGTGGTTCTCCCAGGGCGAGGCTAAGCCATTGCACTGCGGCTGTGCTGACACCTGCGAATTCCCCAAATGTGGGAATCTCGACTGCATAATTTCTGGTAGTGGGGGACTGCGTTCGCGCTCTCCCCTGATCCACATGTCAAAGGAAAAATGTCCACCACTTCCTCCATGCAGACCAATCCATGTGTAATTTGCGTTGGAGTGCCGGGGAAAGGCCTCACTGGTGCCTTTGCCCTGTTCAGACGAGGCCCACGAGTCCTGCCCGGCCTGGCTCGCTGGAGAAAAGGGGGAGTGTACGGAGAGTGGGCTTGACATGTAAAATGTGCAGCGATTGCACCACGCTCTTGCTGAGCTTGCGTTGTGCTCGTGAAAGGAAACCTGTCCAGATATCGGTGCTCGCACAGCCCCCGTGGTTGTTTGATATTGGAGTGATTGATGAGCTCTTTTCTCTGTCTCTTGGACACAGGAAGCGCTTCCAAACTAGCTATCATTGGAAACTTCATTTGTGGAATGGAGAAATAAACCAGTAGACACGTAAACCACAGGGATAGTACTTGTTGCCCACACGTCCAAAACAGTGTTGAGCCGCGCAATTGATCAATTGCACGAGTGTCTGGTGTGTGTTATATTCTTTACTCTCCAACACTTCAAGCGTGCACCACGATCCAGGGGTGTGCGTCTGGGAAGCAGGACGCTGCCTCAGACAGCTCAAGCTCATACTTACCTGGCAGGGGAGATACCATGATCAGCAAGGTGGTTCTACCAGGGCGAGGCTAAGCCATTGCACTGCGGCTGTGCTGACTCCTGCGAATTCCCCAAATGTGGGAATCTCGACTGCATAATTTCTGGTAGTGGGGGACTGCGTTCGCGCTCTCCCCTGATCCACATGTCAAAGGAAAAATGTCCACCACTTCCTCCATGCAGACCAATCCATGTGTAATTTGCGTTGGAGTGCCGGGGAAAGGCCTCACTGGTGCCTTTGCCCTGTTCAGACGAGGCCCACGAGTCCTGCCCGGCCTGGCTCGCTGGAGAAAAGGGGGAGTGTACGGAGAGTGGGCTTGACATGTAAAATGTGCAGCGATTGCACCACGCTCTTGCTGAGCTTGCGTTGTGCTCGTGAAAGGAAACCTGTCCAGATATCGGTGCTCGCACAGCCCCCGTGGTTGTTTGATATTGGAGTGATTGATGAGCTCTTTTCTCTGTCTCTTGGACACAGGAAGCGCTTCCAAACTAGCTATCATTGGAAACTTCATTTGTGGAATGGAGAAATAAACCAGTAGACACGTAAACCACAGGGATAGTACTTGTTGCCCACACGTCCAAAACAGTGTTGAGCCGCGCAATTGATCAATTGCACGAGTGTCTGGTGTGTGTTATATTCTTTACTCTCCAACACTTCAAGCGTGCACCACGATCCAGGGGTGTGCGTCTGGGAAGCAGGACGCTGCCTCAGACAGCTCAAGCTCATACTTACCTGGCAGGGGAGATACCATGATCAGCAAGGTGGTTCTCCCAGGGCGAGGCTTCCATTGCACTGCGGCTGTGCTGACTCCTGCGAATTCCCCAAATGTGGGAATCTCGACTGCATAATTTCTGGTAGTGGGGGACTGCGTTCGTGCTCTCCCCTGATCCACATGTCAAAGGAAAAATGTCCACCACTTCCTCCATGCAGACCAATCCATGTGTAATTTGCGTTGGAGTGCCGGGGAAAGGCCTCACTGGTGCCTTTGCCCTGTTCAGACGAGGCCCACGAGTCCTGCCCGGCCTGGCTCGCTGGAGAAAAGGGGGAGTGTACGGAGAGTGGGCTTGACATGTAAAATGTGCAGCGATTGCACCACGCTCTTGCTGAGCTTGCGTTGTGCTCGTGAAAGGAAACCTGTCCAGATATCGGTGCTCGCACAGCCCCCGTGGTTGTTTGATATTGGAGTGATTGATGAGCTCTTTTCTCTGTCTCTTGGACACAGGAAGCGCTTCCAAACTAGCTATCATTGGAAACTTCATTTGTGGAATGGAGAAATAAACCAGTAGACACGTAAACCACAGGGATAGTACTTGTTGCCCACACGTCCAAAACAGTGTTGAGCCGCGCAATTGATCAATTGCACGAGTGTCTGGTGTGTGTTATATTCTTTACTCTCCAACACTTCAAGCGTGCACCACGATCCAGGGGTGTGCGTCTGGGAAGCAGGACGCTGCCTCAGACAGCTCAAGCTCATACTTACCTGGCAGGGGAGATACGATGATCAGCAAGGTGGTTCTACCAGGGCGAGGCTAAGCCATTGCACTGCGGCTGTGCTGACTCCTGCGAATTCCCCAAATGTGGGAATCTCGACTGCATAATTTCTGGTAGTGGGGGACTGCGTTCGCGCTCTCCCCTGATCCACATGTCAAAGGAAAAATGTCCACCACTTCCTCCATGCAGACCAATCCATGTGTAATTTGCGTTGGAGTGCCGGGGAAAGGCCTCACTGGTGCCTTTGCCCTGTTCAGACGAGGCCCACGAGTCCTGCCCGGCCTGGCTCGCTGGAGAAAAGGGGGAGTGTACGGAGAGTGGGCTTGACATGTAAAATGTGCAGCGATTGCACCACGCTCTTGCTGAGCTTGCGTTGTGCTCGTGAAAGGAAACCTGTCCAGATATCGGTGCTCGCACAGCCCCCGTGGTTGTTTGATATTGGAGTGATTGATGAGCTCTTTTCTCTGTCTCTTGGACACAGGAAGCGCTTCCAAACTAGCTATCATTGGAAACTTCATTTGTGGAATGGAGAAATAAACCAGTAGACACGTAAACCACAGGGATAGTACTTGTTGCCCACACGTCCAAAACAGTGTTGAGCCGCGCAATTGATCAATTGCACGAGTGTCTGGTGTGTGTTATATTCTTTACTCTCCAACACTTCAAGCGTGCACCACGATCCAGGGGTGTGCGTCTGGGAAGCAGCAGGCTGCCTCAGACAGCTCAAGCTCATACTTACCTGGCAGGGGAGATACCATGATCAGCAAGGTGGTTCTCCCAGGGCGAGGCTAAGCCATTGCACTGCGGCTGTGCTGACTCCTGCGAATTCCCCAAATGTGGGAATCTCGACTGCATAATTTCTGGTAGTGGGGGACTGCGTTCGCGCTCTCCCCTGATCCACATGTCAAAGGAAAAATGTCCACCACTTCCTCCATGCAGACCAATCCATGTGTAATTTGCGTTGGAGTGCCGGGGAAAGGCCTCACTGGTGCCTTTGCCCTGTTCAGACGAGGCCCACGAGTCCTGCCCGGCCTGGCTCGCTGGAGAAAAGGGGGAGTGTACGGAGAGTGGGCTTGACATGTAAAATGTGCAGCGATTGCACCACGCTCTTGCTGAGCTTGCGTTGTGCTCGTGAAAGGAAACCTGTCCAGATATCGGTGCTCGCACAGCCCCCGTGGTTGTTTGATATTGGAGTGATTGATGAGCTCTTTTCTCTGTCTCTTGGACACAGGAAGCGCTTCCAAACTAGCTATCATTGGAAACTTCATTTGTGGAATGGAGAAATAAACCAGTAGACACGTAAACCACAGGGATAGTACTTGTTGCCCACACGTCCAAAACAGTGTTGAGCCGCGCAATTGATCAATTGCACGAGTGTCTGGTGTGTGTTATATTCTTTACTCTCCAACACTTCAAGCGTGCACCACGATCCAGGGGTGTGCGTCTGGGAAGCAGCACGCTGCCTCAGACAGCTCAAGCTCATACTTACCTGGCAGGGGAGATACCATGATCAGCAAGGTGGTTCTCCCAGGGCGAGGCTAAGCCATTGCACTGCGGCTGTGCTGACTCCTGCGAATTCCCCAAATGTGGGAATCTCGACTGCATAATTTCTGGTAGTGGGGGACTGCGTTCGCGCTCTCCCCTGATCCACATGTCAAAGGAAAAATGTCCACCACTTCCTCCATGCAGACCAATCCATGTGTAATTTGTGCATAATTTCTGGTAGTGGGGGACTGCGTTCGCGCTCTCCCCTGATCCACATGTCAAAGGAAAAATGTCCACCACTTCCTCCATGCAGACCAATCCATGTGTAATTTGCGTTGGAGTGCCGGGGAAAGGCCTCACTGGTGCCTTTGCCCTGTTCAGACGAGGCCCACGAGTCCCGCCCGGCCTGGCTCGCTGGAGAAAAGGGGGAGTGTACGGAGAGTGGGCTTGACATGTAAAATGTGCAGCGATTGCACCACGCTCTTGCTGAGCTTGCGTTGTGCTCGTGAAAGGAAACCTGTCCAGATATCGGTGCTCGCACAGCCCCCGTGGTTGTTTGATATTGGAGTGATTGATGAGCTCTTTTCTCTGTCTCTTGGACACAGGAAGCGCTTCCAAACTAGCTATCATTGGAAACTTCATTTGTGGAATGGAGAAATAAACCAGTAGACACGTAAACCACAGGGATAGTACTTGTTGCCCACACGTCCAAAACAGTGTTGAGCCGCGCAATTGATCAATTGCACGAGTGTCTGGTGTGTGTTATATTCTTTACTCTCCAACACTTCAAGCGTGCACCACGATCCAGGGGTGTGCGTCTGGGAAGCAGGACGCTGCCTCAGACAGCTCAAGCTCATACCTACCTGGCAGGGGAGATACCATGATCAGCAAGGTGGTTCTACCAGGGCGAGGCTAAGCCATTGCACTGCGGCTGTGCTGACTCCTGCGAATTCCCCAAATGTGGGAATCTCGACTGCATAATTTCTGGTAGTGGGGGACTGCGTTCGCGCTCTCCCCTGATCCACATGTCAAAGGAAAAATGTCCACCACTTCCTCCATGCAGACCAATCCATGTGTAATTTGCGTTGGAGTGCCGGGGAAAGGCCTCACTGGTGCCTTTGCCCTGTTCAGACGAGGCCCACGAGTCCTGCCCGGCCTGGCTCGCTGGAGAAAAGGGGGAGTGTACGGAGAGTGGGCTTGACATGTAAAATGTGCAGCGATTGCACCACGCTCTTGCTGAGCTTGCGTTGTGCTCGTGAAAGGAAACCTGTCCAGATATCGGTGCTCGCACAGCCCCCGTGGTTGTTTGATATTGGAGTGATTGATGAGCTCTTTTCTCTGTCTCTTGGACACAGGAAGCGCTTCCAAACTAGCTATCATTGGAAACTTCATTTGTGGAATGGAGAAATAAACCAGTAGACACGTAAACCACAGGGATAGTACTTGTTGCCCACACGTCCAAAACAGTGTTGAGCCGCGCAATTGATCAATTGCACGAGTGTCTGGTGTGTGTTATATTCTTTACTCTCCAACACTTCAAGCGTGCACCACGATCCAGGGGTGTGCGTCTGGGAAGCAGCACGCTGCCTCAGACAGCTCAAGCTCATACTTACCTGGCAGGGGAGATACCATGATCAGCAAGGTGGTTCTCCCAGGGCGAGGCTAAGCCATTGCACTGCGGCTGTGCTGACTCCTGCGAATTCCCCAAATGTGGGAATCTCGACTGCATAATTTCTGGTAGTGGGGGACTGCGTTCGCGCTCTCCCCTGATCCACATGTCAAAGGAAAAATGTCCACCACTTCCTCCATGCAGACCAATCCATGTGTAATTTGCGTTGGAGTGCCGGGGAAAGGCCTCACTGGTGCCTTTGCCCTGTTCAGACGAGGCCCACGAGTCCTGCCCGGCCTGGCTCGCTGGAGAAAAGGGGGAGTGTACGGAGAGTGGGCTTGACATGTAAAATGTGCAGCGATTGCACCACGCTCTTGCTGAGCTTGCGTTGTGCTCGTGAAAGGAAACCTGTCCAGATATCGGTGCTCGCACAGCCCCCGTGGTTGTTTGATATTGGAGTGATTGATGAGCTCTTTTCTCTGTCTCTTGGACACAGGAAGCGCTTCCAAACTAGCTATCATTGGAAACTTCATTTGTGGAATGGAGAAATAAACCAGTAGACACGTAAACCACAGGGATAGTACTTGTTGCCCACACGTCCAAAACAGTGTTGAGCCGCGCAATTGATCAATTGCACGAGTGTCTGGTGTGTGTTATATTCTTTACTCTCCAACACTTCAAGCGTGCACCACGATCCAGGGGTGTGCGTCTGGGAAGCAGCACGCTGCCTCAGACAGCTCAAGCTCATACTTACCTGGCAGGGGAGATACCATGATCAGCAAGGTGGTTCTCCCAGGGCGAGGCTAAGCCATTGCACTGCGGCTGTGCTGACTCCTGCGAATTCCCCAAATGTGGGAATCTCGACTGCATAATTTCTGGTAGTGGGGGACTGCGTTCGCGCTCTCCCCTGATCCACATGTCAAAGGAAAAATGTCCACCACTTCCTCCATGCAGACCAATCCATGTGTAATTTGTGCATAATTTCTGGTAGTGGAGGACTGCGTTCGCGCTCTCCCCTGATCCACATGTCAAAGGAAAAATGTCCACCACTTCCTCCATGCAGACCAATCCATGTGTAATTTGCGTTGGAGTGCCGGGGAAAGGCCTCACTGGTGCCTTTGCCCTGTTCAGACGAGGCCCACGAGTCCCGCCCGGCCTGGCTCGCTGGAGAAAAGGGGGAGTGTACGGAGAGTGGGCTTGACATGTAAAATGTGCAGCGATTGCACCACGCTCTTGCTGAGCTTGCGTTGTGCTCGTGAAAGGAAACCTGTCCAGATATCGGTGCTCGCACAGCCCCCGTGGTTGTTTGATATTGGAGTGATTGATGAGCTCTTTTCTCTGTCTCTTGGACACAGGAAGCGCTTCCAAACTAGCTATCATTGGAAACTTCATTTGTGGAATGGAGAAATAAACCAGTAGACACGTAAACCACAGGGATAGTACTTGTTGCCCACACGTCCAAAACAGTGTTGAGCCGCGCAATTGATCAATTGCACGAGTGTCTGGTGTGTGTTATATTCTTTACTCTCCAACACTTCAAGCGTGCACCACGATCCAGGGGTGTGCGTCTGGGAAGCAGCACGCTGCCTCAGACAGCTCAAGCTCATACTTACCTGGCAGGGGAGATACCATGATCAGCAAGGTGGTTCTCCCAGGGCGAGGCTAAGCCATTGCACTGCGGCTGTGCTGACTCCTGCGAATTCCCCAAATGTGGGAATCTCGACTGCATAATTTCTGGTAGTGGGGGACTGCGTTCGCGCTCTCCCCTGATCCACATGTCAAAGGAAAAATGTCCACCACTTCCTCCATGCAGACCAATCCATGTGTAATTTGCGTTGGAGTGCCGGGGAAAGGCCTCACTGGTGCCTTTGCCCTGTTCAGACGAGGCCCACGAGTCCTGCCCGGCCTGGCTCGCTGGAGAAAAGGGGGAGTGTACGGAGAGTGGGCTTGACATGTAAAATGTGCAGCGATTGCACCACGCTCTTGCTGAGCTTGCGTTGTGCTCGTGAAAGGAAACCTGTCCAGATATCGGTGCTCGCACAGCCCCCGTGGTTGTTTGATATTGGAGTGATTGATGAGCTCTTTTCTCTGTCTCTTGGACACAGGAAGCGCTTCCAAACTAGCTATCATTGGAAACTTCATTTGTGGAATGGAGAAATAAACCAGTAGACACGTAAACCACAGGGATAGTACTTGTTGCCCACACGTCCAAAACAGTGTTGAGCCGCGCAATTGATCAATTGCACGAGTGTCTGGTGTGTGTTATATTCTTTACTCTCCAACACTTCAAGCGTGCACCACGATCCAGGGGTGTGCGTCTGGGAAGCAGCACGCTGCCTCAGACAGCTCAAGCTCATACTTACCTGGCAGGGGAGATACCATGATCAGCAAGGTGGTTCTCCCAGGGCGAGGCTAAGCCATTGCACTGCGGCTGTGCTGACTCCTGCGAATTCCCCAAATGTGGGAATCTCGACTGCATAATTTCTGGTAGTGGGGGACTGCGTTCGCGCTCTCCCCTGATCCACATGTCAAAGGAAAAATGTCCACCACTTCCTCCATGCAGACCAATCCATGCGTAATTTGCGTTGGAGTGCCGGGGAAAGGCCTCACTGGTGCCTTTGCCCTGTTCAGACGAGGCCCACGAGTCCTGCCCGGCCTGGCTCGCTGGAGAAAAGGGGGAGTGTACGGAGAGTGGGCTTGACATGTAAAATGGTAAAATGTGCAGCGATTGCACCACGCTCTTGCTGAGCTTGCGTTGTGCTCGTGAAAGGAAACCTGTCAAGATATCGGTGCTCGCACAGCCCCCGTGGTTGTTTGATATTGGAGTGATTGATGAGCTCTTTTCTCTGTCTCTTGGACACAGGAAGCGCTTCCAAACTAGCTATCATTGGAAACTTCATTTGTGGAATGGAGAAATAAACCAGTAGACACGTAAACCACAGGGATAGTACTTGTTGCCCACACGTCCAAAACAGTGTTGAGCCGCGCAATTGATCAATTGCACGAGTGTCTGGTGTGTGTTATATTCTTTACTCTCCAACACTTCAAGCGTGCACCACGATCCAGGGGTGTGCGTCTGGGAAGCAGCACGCTGCCTCAGACAGCTCAAGCTCATACTTACCTGGCAGGGGAGATACCATGATCAGCAAGGTGGTTCTCCCAGGGCGAGGCTAAGCCATTGCACTGCGGCTGTGCTGACTCCTGCGAATTCCCCAAATGTGGGAATCTCGACTGCACAATTTCTGGTAGTGGGGGACTGCGTTCGCGCTCTCCCCTGATCCACATGTCAAAGGAAAAATGTCCACCACTTCCTCCATGCAGATCAATCCATGCGTAATTTGCGTTGGAGTGCCGGGGAAAGGCCTCACTGGTGCCTTTGCCCTGTTCAGACGAGGCCCACGAGTCCTGCCCGGTCTGGCTCGCTGGAGAAAAGGGGGAGTGTACGGAGAGTGGGCTTGACATGTAAAATGTGCAGCGATTGCACCACGCTCTTGCTGAGCTTGCGTTGTGCTCGTGAAAGGAAACCTGTCCAGATATCGGTGCTCGCACAGCCCCCGTGGTTGTTTGATATTGGAGTGATTGATGAGCTCTTTTCTCTGTCTCTTGGACACAGGAAGCGCTTCCAAACTAGCTATCATTGGAAACTTCATTTGTGGAATGGAGAAATAAACCAGTAGACACGTAAACCACAGGGATAGTACTTGTTGCCCACACGTCCAAAACAGTGTTGAGCCGCGCAATTGATCAATTGCACGAGTGTCTGGTGTGTGTTATATTCTTTACTCTCCAACACTTCAAGCGTGCACCACGATCCAGGGGTGTGCGTCTGGGAAGCAGCACGCTGCCTCAGACAGCTCAAGCTCATACTTACCTGGCAGGGGAGATACCATGATCAGCAAGGTGGTTCTCCCAGGGCGAGGCTAAGCCATTGCACTGCGGCTGTGCTGACTCCTGCGAATTCCCCAAATGTGGGAATCTCGACTGCATAATTTCTGGTAGTGGGGGACTGCGTTCGCGCTCTCCCCTGATCCACATGTCAAAGGAAAAATGTCCACCACTTCCTCCATGCAGACCAATCCATGCGTAATTTGCGTTGGAGTGCCGGGGAAAGGCCTCACTGGTGCCTTTGCCCTGTTCAGACGAGGCCCACGAGTCCTGCCCGGTCTGGCTCGCTGGAGAAAAGGGGGAGTGTACGGAGAGTGGGCTTGACATGTAAAATGTGCAGCGATTGCACCACGCTCTTGCTGAGCTTGCGTTGTGCTCGTGAAAGGAAACCTGTCCAGATATCGGTGCTCGCACAGCCCCCGTGGTTGTTTGATATTGGAGTGATTGATGAGCTCTTTTCTCTGTCTCTTGGACACAGGAAGCGCTTCCAAACTAGCTATCATTGGAAACTTCATTTGTGGAATGGAGAAATAAACCAGTAGACACGTAAACCACAGGGATAGTACTTGTTGCCCACACGTCCAAAACAGTGTTGAGCCGCGCAATTGATCAATTGCACGAGTGTCTGGTGTGTGTTATATTCTTTACTCTCCAACACTTCAAGCGTGCACCACGATCCAGGGGTGTGCGTCTGGGAAGCAGCACGCTGCCTCAGACAGCTCAAGCTCATACTTACCTGGCAGGGGAGATACCATGATCAGCAAGGTGGTTCTCCCAGGGCGAGGCTAAGCCATTGCACTGCGGCTGTGCTGACTCCTGCGAATTCCCCAAATGTGGGAATCTCGACTGCATAATTTCTGGTAGTGGGGGACTGCGTTCGCGCTCTCCCCTGATCCACATGTCAAAGGAAAAATGTCCACCACTTCCTCCATGCAGACCAATCCATGCGTAATTTGCGTTGGAGTGCCGGGGAAAGGCCTCACTGGTGCCTTTGCCCTGTTCAGACGAGGCCCACGAGTCCTGCCCGGCCTGGCTCGCTGGAGAAAAGGGGGAGTGTACGGAGAGTGGGCTTGACATGTAAAATGTGCAGCGATTGCACCACGCTCTTGCTGAGCTTGCGTTGTGCTCGTGAAAGGAAACCTGTCCAGATATCGGTGCTCGCACAGCCCCCGTGGTTGTTTGATATTGGAGTGATTGATGAGCTCTTTTCTCTGTCTCTTGGACACAGGAAGCGCTTCCAAACTAGCTATCATTGGAAACTTCATTTGTGGAATGGAGAAATAAACCAGTAGACACGTAAACCACAGGGATAGTACTTGTTGCCCACACGTCCAAAACAGTGTTGAGCCGCGCAATTGATCAATTGCACGAGTGTCTGGTGTGTGTTATATTCTTTACTCTCCAACACTTCAAGCGTGCACCACGATCCAGGGGTGTGCGTCTGGGAAGCAGCACGCTGCCTCAGACAGCTCAAGCTCATACTTACCTGGCAGGGGAGATACCATGATCAGCAAGGTGGTTCTCCCAAGGCGAGGCTAAGCCATTGCACTGCGGCTGTGCTGACTCCTGCGAATTCCCCAAATGTGGGAATCTCGACTGCATAATTTCTGGTAGTGGGGGACTGCGTTCGCGCTCTCCCCTGATCCACATGTCAAAGGAAAAATGTCCACCACTTCCTCCATGCAGACCAATCCATGTGTAATTTGTGCATAATTTCTGGTAGTGGGGGACTGCGTTCGCGCTCTCCCCTGATCCACATGTCAAAGGAAAAATGTCCACCACTTCCTCCATGCAGACCAATCCATGTGTAATTTGCGTTGGAGTGCCGGGGAAAGGCCTCACTGGTGCCTTTGCCCTGTTCAGACGAGGCCCACGAGTCCCGCCCGGCCTGGCTCGCTGGAGAAAAGGGGGAGTGTACGGAGAGTGGGCTTGACATGTAAAATGTGCAGCGATTGCACCACGCTCTTGCTGAGCTTGCGTTGTGCTCGTGAAAGGAAACCTGTCCAGATATCGGTGCTCGCACAGCCCCCGTGGTTGTTTGATATTGGAGTGATTGATGAGCTCTTTTCTCTGTCTCTTGGACACAGGAAGCGCTTCCAAACTAGCTATCATTGGAAACTTCATTTGTGGAATGGAGAAATAAACCAGTAGACACGTAAACCACAGGGATAGTACTTGTTGCCCACACGTCCAAAACAGTGTTGAGCCGCGCAATTGATCAATTGCACGAGTGTCTGGTGTGTGTTATATTCTTTACTCTCCAACACTTCAAGCGTGCACCACGATCCAGGGGTGTGCGTCTGGGAAGCAGGACGCTGCCTCAGACAGCTCAAGCTCATACCTACCTGGCAGGGGAGATACCATGATCAGCAAGGTGGTTCTACCAGGGCGAGGCTAAGCCATTGCACTGCGGCTGTGCTGACTCCTGCGAATTCCCCAAATGTGGGAATCTCGACTGCATAATTTCTGGTAGTGGGGGACTGCGTTCGCGCTCTCCCCTGATCCACATGTCAAAGGAAAAATGTCCACCACTTCCTCCATGCAGACCAATCCATGTGTAATTTGCGTTGGAGTGCCGGGGAAAGGCCTCACTGGTGCCTTTGCCCTGTTCAGACGAGGCCCACGAGTCCTGCCCGGCCTGGCTCGCTGGAGAAAAGGGGGAGTGTACGGAGAGTGGGCTTGACATGTAAAATGTGCAGCGATTGCACCACGCTCTTGCTGAGCTTGCGTTGTGCTCGTGAAAGGAAACCTGTCCAGATATCGGTGCTCGCACAGCCCCCGTGGTTGTTTGATATTGGAGTGATTGATGAGCTCTTTTCTCTGTCTCTTGGACACAGGAAGCGCTTCCAAACTAGCTATCATTGGAAACTTCATTTGTGGAATGGAGAAATAAACCAGTAGACACGTAAACCACAGGGATAGTACTTGTTGCCCACACGTCCAAAACAGTGTTGAGCCGCGCAATTGATCAATTGCACGAGTGTCTGGTGTGTGTTATATTCTTTACTCTCCAACACTTCAAGCGTGCACCACGATCCAGGGGTGTGCGTCTGGGAAGCAGCACGCTGCCTCAGACAGCTCAAGCTCATACTTACCTGGCAGGGGAGATACCATGATCAGCAAGGTGGTTCTCCCAGGGCGAGGCTAAGCCATTGCACTGCGGCTGTGCTGACTCCTGCGAATTCCCCAAATGTGGGAATCTCGACTGCATAATTTCTGGTAGTGGGGGACTGCGTTCGCGCTCTCCCCTGATCCACATGTCAAAGGAAAAATGTCCACCACTTCCTCCATGCAGACCAATCCATGTGTAATTTGCGTTGGAGTGCCGGGGAAAGGCCTCACTGGTGCCTTTGCCCTGTTCAGACGAGGCCCACGAGTCCTGCCCGGCCTGGCTCGCTGGAGAAAAGGGGGAGTGTACGGAGAGTGGGCTTGACATGTAAAATGTGCAGCGATTGCACCACGCTCTTGCTGAGCTTGCGTTGTGCTCGTGAAAGGAAACCTGTCCAGATATCGGTGCTCGCACAGCCCCCGTGGTTGTTTGATATTGGAGTGATTGATGAGCTCTTTTCTCTGTCTCTTGGACACAGGAAGCGCTTCCAAACTAGCTATCATTGGAAACTTCATTTGTGGAATGGAGAAATAAACCAGTAGACACGTAAACCACAGGGATAGTACTTGTTGCCCACACGTCCAAAACAGTGTTGAGCCGCGCAATTGATCAATTGCACGAGTGTCTGGTGTGTGTTATATTCTTTACTCTCCAACACTTCAAGCGTGCACCACGATCCAGGGGTGTGCGTCTGGGAAGCAGCACGCTGCCTCAGACAGCTCAAGCTCATACTTACCTGGCAGGGGAGATACCATGATCAGCAAGGTGGTTCTCCCAGGGCGAGGCTAAGCCATTGCACTGCGGCTGTGCTGACTCCTGCGAATTCCCCAAATGTGGGAATCTCGACTGCATAATTTCTGGTAGTGGGGGACTGCGTTCGCGCTCTCCCCTGATCCACATGTCAAAGGAAAAATGTCCACCACTTCCTCCATGCAGACCAATCCATGTGTAATTTGTGCATAATTTCTGGTAGTGGAGGACTGCGTTCGCGCTCTCCCCTGATCCACATGTCAAAGGAAAAATGTCCACCACTTCCTCCATGCAGACCAATCCATGTGTAATTTGCGTTGGAGTGCCGGGGAAAGGCCTCACTGGTGCCTTTGCCCTGTTCAGACGAGGCCCACGAGTCCCGCCCGGCCTGGCTCGCTGGAGAAAAGGGGGAGTGTACGGAGAGTGGGCTTGACATGTAAAATGTGCAGCGATTGCACCACGCTCTTGCTGAGCTTGCGTTGTGCTCGTGAAAGGAAACCTGTCCAGATATCGGTGCTCGCACAGCCCCCGTGGTTGTTTGATATTGGAGTGATTGATGAGCTCTTTTCTCTGTCTCTTGGACACAGGAAGCGCTTCCAAACTAGCTATCATTGGAAACTTCATTTGTGGAATGGAGAAATAAACCAGTAGACACGTAAACCACAGGGATAGTACTTGTTGCCCACACGTCCAAAACAGTGTTGAGCCGCGCAATTGATCAATTGCACGAGTGTCTGGTGTGTGTTATATTCTTTACTCTCCAACACTTCAAGCGTGCACCACGATCCAGGGGTGTGCGTCTGGGAAGCAGCACGCTGCCTCAGACAGCTCAAGCTCATACTTACCTGGCAGGGGAGATACCATGATCAGCAAGGTGGTTCTCCCAGGGCGAGGCTAAGCCATTGCACTGCGGCTGTGCTGACTCCTGCGAATTCCCCAAATGTGGGAATCTCGACTGCATAATTTCTGGTAGTGGGGGACTGCGTTCGCGCTCTCCCCTGATCCACATGTCAAAGGAAAAATGTCCACCACTTCCTCCATGCAGACCAATCCATGCGTAATTTGCGTTGGAGTGCCGGGGAAAGGCCTCACTGGTGCCTTTGCCCTGTTCAGACGAGGCCCACGAGTCCTGCCCGGCCTGGCTCGCTGGAGAAAAGGGGGAGTGTACGGAGAGTGGGCTTGACATGTAAAATGTGCAGCGATTGCACCACGCTCTTGCTGAGCTTGCGTTGTGCTCGTGAAAGGAAACCTGTCCAGATATCGGTGCTCGCACAGCCCCCGTGGTTGTTTGATATTGGAGTGATTGATGAGCTCTTTTCTCTGTCTCTTGGACACAGGAAGCGCTTCCAAACTAGCTATCATTGGAAACTTCATTTGTGGAATGGAGAAATAAACCAGTAGACACGTAAACCACAGGGATAGTACTTGTTGCCCACACGTCCAAAACAGTGTTGAGCCGCGCAATTGATCAATTGCACGAGTGTCTGGTGTGTGTTATATTCTTTACTCTCCAACACTTCAAGCGTGCACCACGATCCAGGGGTGTGCGTCTGGGAAGCAGCACGCTGCCTCAGACAGCTCAAGCTCATACTTACCTGGCAGGGGAGATACCATGATCAGCAAGGTGGTTCTCCCAGGGCGAGGCTAAGCCATTGCACTGCGGCTGTGCTGACTCCTGCGAATTCCCCAAATGTGGGAATCTCGACTGCATAATTTCTGGTAGTGGGGGACTGCGTTCGCGCTCTCCCCTGATCCACATGTCAAAGGAAAAATGTCCACCACTTCCTCCATGCAGACCAATCCATGCGTAATTTGCGTTGGAGTGCCGGGGAAAGGCCTCACTGGTGCCTTTGCCCTGTTCAGACGAGGCCCACGAGTCCTGCCCGGCCTGGCTCGCTGGAGAAAAGGGGGAGTGTACGGAGAGTGGGCTTGACATGTAAAATGGTAAAATGTGCAGCGATTGCACCACGCTCTTGCTGAGCTTGCGTTGTGCTCGTGAAAGGAAACCTGTCCAGATATCGGTGCTCGCACAGCCCCCGTGGTTGTTTGATATTGGAGTGATTGATGAGCTCTTTTCTCTGTCTCTTGGACACAGGAAGCGCTTCCAAACTAGCTATCATTGGAAACTTCATTTGTGGAATGGAGAAATAAACCAGTAGACACGTAAACCACAGGGATAGTACTTGTTGCCCACACGTCCAAAACAGTGTTGAGCCGCGCAATTGATCAATTGCACGAGTGTCTGGTGTGTGTTATATTCTTTACTCTCCAACACTTCAAGCGTGCACCACGATCCAGGGGTGTGCGTCTGGGAAGCAGCACGCTGCCTCAGACAGCTCAAGCTCATACTTACCTGGCAGGGGAGATACCATGATCAGCAAGGTGGTTCTCCCAGGGCGAGGCTAAGCCATTGCACTGCGGCTGTGCTGACTCCTGCGAATTCCCCAAATGTGGGAATCTCGACTGCACAATTTCTGGTAGTGGGGGACTGCGTTCGCGCTCTCCCCTGATCCACATGTCAAAGGAAAAATGTCCACCACTTCCTCCATGCAGATCAATCCATGCGTAATTTGCGTTGGAGTGCCGGGGAAAGGCCTCACTGGTGCCTTTGCCCTGTTCAGACGAGGCCCACGAGTCCTGCCCGGTCTGGCTCGCTGGAGAAAAGGGGGAGTGTACGGAGAGTGGGCTTGACATGTAAAATGTGCAGCGATTGCACCACGCTCTTGCTGAGCTTGCGTTGTGCTCGTGAAAGGAAACCTGTCCAGATATCGGTGCTCGCACAGCCCCCGTGGTTGTTTGATATTGGAGTGATTGATGAGCTCTTTTCTCTGTCTCTTGGACACAGGAAGCGCTTCCAAACTAGCTATCATTGGAAACTTCATTTGTGGAATGGAGAAATAAACCAGTAGACACGTAAACCACAGGGATAGTACTTGTTGCCCACACGTCCAAAACAGTGTTGAGCCGCGCAATTGATCAATTGCACGAGTGTCTGGTGTGTGTTATATTCTTTACTCTCCAACACTTCAAGCGTGCACCACGATCCAGGGGTGTGCGTCTGGGAAGCAGCACGCTGCCTCAGACAGCTCAAGCTCATACTTACCTGGCAGGGGAGATACCATGATCAGCAAGGTGGTTCTCCCAGGGCGAGGCTAAGCCATTGCACTGCGGCTGTGCTGACTCCTGCGAATTCCCCAAATGTGGGAATCTCGACTGCATAATTTCTGGTAGTGGGGGACTGCGTTCGCGCTCTCCCCTGATCCACATGTCAAAGGAAAAATGTCCACCACTTCCTCCATGCAGACCAATCCATGCGTAATTTGCGTTGGAGTGCCGGGGAAAGGCCTCACTGGTGCCTTTGCCCTGTTCAGACGAGGCCCACGAGTCCTGCCCGGTCTGGCTCGCTGGAGAAAAGGGGGAGTGTACGGAGAGTGGGCTTGACATGTAAAATGTGCAGCGATTGCACCACGCTCTTGCTGAGCTTGCGTTGTGCTCGTGAAAGGAAACCTGTCCAGATATCGGTGCTCGCACAGCCCCCGTGGTTGTTTGATATTGGAGTGATTGATGAGCTCTTTTCTCTGTCTCTTGGACACAGGAAGCGCTTCCAAACTAGCTATCATTGGAAACTTCATTTGTGGAATGGAGAAATAAACCAGTAGACACGTAAACCACAGGGATAGTACTTGTTGCCCACACGTCCAAAACAGTGTTGAGCCGCGCAATTGATCAATTGCACGAGTGTCTGGTGTGTGTTATATTCTTTACTCTCCAACACTTCAAGCGTGCACCACGATCCAGGGGTGTGCGTCTGGGAAGCAGCACGCTGCCTCAGACAGCTCAAGCTCATACTTACCTGGCAGGGGAGATACCATGATCAGCAAGGTGGTTCTCCCAGGGCGAGGCTAAGCCATTGCACTGCGGCTGTGCTGACTCCTGCGAATTCCCCAAATGTGGGAATCTCGACTGCATAATTTCTGGTAGTGGGGGACTGCGTTCGCGCTCTCCCCTGATCCACATGTCAAAGGAAAAATGTCCACCACTTCCTCCATGCAGACCAATCCATGCGTAATTTGCGTTGGAGTGCCGGGGAAAGGCCTCACTGGTGCCTTTGCCCTGTTCAGACGAGGCCCACGAGTCCTGCCCGGCCTGGCTCGCTGGAGAAAAGGGGGAGTGTACGGAGAGTGGGCTTGACATGTAAAATGTGCAGCGATTGCACCACGCTCTTGCTGAGCTTGCGTTGTGCTCGTGAAAGGAAACCTGTCCAGATATCGGTGCTCGCACAGCCCCCGTGGTTGTTTGATATTGGAGTGATTGATGAGCTCTTTTCTCTGTCTCTTGGACACAGGAAGCGCTTCCAAACTAGCTATCATTGGAAACTTCATTTGTGGAATGGAGAAATAAACCAGTAGACACGTAAACCACAGGGATAGTACTTGTTGCCCACACGTCCAAAACAGTGTTGAGCCGCGCAATTGATCAATTGCACGAGTGTCTGGTGTGTGTTATATTCTTTACTCTCCAACACTTCAAGCGTGCACCACGATCCAGGGGTGTGCGTCTGGGAAGCAGCACGCTGCCTCAGACAGCTCAAGCTCATACTTACCTGGCAGGGGAGATACCATGATCAGCAAGGTGGTTCTCCCAAGGCGAGGCTAAGCCATTGCACTGCGGCTGTGCTGACTCCTGCGAATTCCCCAAATGTGGGAATCTCGACTGCATAATTTCTGGTAGTGGGGGACTGCGTTCGCGCTCTCCCCTGATCCACATGTCAAAGGAAAAATGT
The DNA here is from genome assembly GCF_040054535.1 of Antennarius striatus. NCBI lineage: Eukaryota > Metazoa > Chordata > Actinopteri > Lophiiformes > Antennariidae > Antennarius > Antennarius striatus. The sequence goes on from NC_090792.1 coordinate 2,220,579, forward strand.
CCACCACTTCCTCCATGCAGACCAATCCATGCGTAATTTGCGTTGGAGTGCCGGGGAAAGGCCTCACTGGTGCCTTTGCCCTGTTCAGACGAGGCCCACGAGTCCTGCCCGGTCTGGCTCGCTGGAGAAAAGGGGGAGTGTACGGAGAGTGGGCTTGACATGTAAAATGTGCAGCGATTGCACCACGCTCTTGCTGAGCTTGCGTTGTGCTCGTGAAAGGAAACCTGTCCAGATATCGGTGCTCGCACAGCCCCCGTGGTTGTTTGATATTGGAGTGATTGATGAGCTCTTTTCTCTGTCTCTTGGACACAGGAAGCGCTTCCAAACTAGCTATCATTGGAAACTTCATTTGTGGAATGGAGAAATAAACCAGTAGACACGTAAACCACAGGGATAGTACTTGTTGCCCACACGTCCAAAACAGTGTTGAGCCGCGCAATTGATCAATTGCACGAGTGTCTGGTGTGTGTTATATTCTTTACTCTCCAACACTTCAAGCGTGCACCACGATCCAGGGGTGTGCGTCTGGGAAGAAGGACGCTGCCTCAGACAGCTCAAGCTCATACTTACCTGGCAGGGGAGATACCATGATCAGCAAGGTGGTTCTCCCAAGGCGAGGCTAAGCCATTGCACTGCGGCTGTGCTGACTCCTGCGAATTCCCCAAATGTGGGAATCTCGACTGCATAATTTCTGGTAGTGGGGGACTGCGTTCGCGGTCTCCCCTGATCCACATGTCAAAGGAAAAATGTCCACCACTTCCTCCATGCAGACCAATCCATGTGTAATTTGCGTTGGAGTGCCGGGGAAAGGCCTCACTGGTGCCTTTGCCCTGTTCAGACGAGGCCCACGAGTCCTGCCCGGCCTGGCTCGCTGGAGAAAAGGGGGAGTGTACGGAGAGTGGGCTTGACATGTAAAATGTGCAGCGATTGCACCACGCTCTTGCTGAGCTTGCGTTGTGCTCGTGAAAGGAAACCTGTCCAGATATCGGTGCTCGCACAGCCCCCGTGGTTGTTTGATATTGGAGTGATTGATGAGCTCTTTTCTCTGTCTCTTGGACACAGGAAGCGCTTCCAAACTAGCTATCATTGGAAACTTCATTTGTGGAATGGAGAAATAAACCAGTAGACACGTAAACCACAGGGATAGTACTTGTTGCCCACACGTCCAAAACAGTGTTGAGCCGCGCAATTGATCAATTGCACGAGTGTCTGGTGTGTGTTATATTCTTTACTCTCCAACACTTCAAGCGTGCACCACGATCCAGGGGTGTGCGTCTGGGAAGCAGCACGCTGCCTCAGACAGCTCAAGTTCATACTTACCTGGCAGGGGAGATACCATGATCAGCAAGGTGGTTCTCCCAGGGCGAGGCTAAGCCATTGCACTGCGGCTGTGCTGACTCCTGCGAATTCCCCAAATGTGGGAATCTCGACTGCATAATTTCTGGTAGTGGGGGACTGCGTTCGCGCTCTCCCCTGATCCACATGTCAAAGGAAAAATGTCCACCACTTCCTCCATGCAGACCAATCCATGTGTAATTTGCGTTGGAGTGCCGGGGAAAGGCCTCACTGGTGCCTTTGCCCTGTTCAGACGAGGCCCACGAGTCCTGCCCGGCCTGGCTCGCTGGAGAAAAGGGGGAGTGTACGGAGAGTGGGCTTGACATGTAAAATGTGCAGCGATTGCACCACGCTCTTGCTGAGCTTGCGTTGTGCTCGTGAAAGGAAACCTGTCCAGATATCGGTGCTCGCACAGCCCCCGTGGTTGTTTGATATTGGAGTGATTGATGAGCTCTTTTCTCTGTCTCTTGGACACAGGAAGCGCTTCCAAACTAGCTATCATTGGAAACTTCATTTGTGGAATGGAGAAATAAACCAGTAGACACGTAAACCACAGGGATAGTACTTGTTGCCCACACGTCCAAAACAGTGTTGAGCCGCGCAATTGATCAATTGCACGAGTGTCTGGTGTGTGTTATATTCTTTACTCTCCAACACTTCAAGCGTGCACCACGATCCAGGGGTGTGCGTCTGGGAAGCAGCACGCTGCCTCAGACAGCTCAAGCTCATACTTACCTGGCAGGGGAGATACCATGATCAGCAAGGTGGTTCTCCCAGGGCGAGGCTAAGCCATTGCACTGCGGCTGTGCTGACTCCTGCGAATTCCCCAAATGTGGGAATCTCGACTGCACAATTTCTGGTAGTGGGGGACTGCGTTCGCGCTCTCCCCTGATCCACATGTCAAAGGAAAAATGTCCACCACTTCCTCCATGCAGACCAATCCATGCGTAATTTGCGTTGGAGTGCCGGGGAAAGGCCTCACTGGTGCCTTTGCCCTGTTCAGACGAGGCCCACGAGTCCTGCCCGGCCTGGCTCGCTGGAGAAAAGGGGGAGTGTACGGAGAGTGGGCTTGACATGTAAAATGTGCAGCGATTGCACCACGCTCTTGCTGAGCTTGCGTTGTGCTCGTGAAAGGAAACCTGTCCAGATATCGGTGCTCGCACAGCCCCCGTGGTTGTTTGATATTGGAGTGATTGATGAGCTCTTTTCTCTGTCTCTTGGACACAGGAAGCGCTTCCAAACTAGCTATCATTGGAAACTTCATTTGTGGAATGGAGAAATAAACCAGTAGACACGTAAACCACAGGGATAGTACTTGTTGCCCACACGTCCAAAACAGTGTTGAGCCGCGCAATTGATCAATTGCACGAGTGTCTGGTGTGTGTTATATTCTTTACTCTCCAACACTTCAAGCGTGCACCACGATCCAGGGGTGTGCGTCTGGGAAGCAGCACGCTGCCTCAGACAGCTCAAGCTCATACTTACCTGGCAGGGGAGATACCATGATCAGCAAGGTGGTTCTCCCAGGGCGAGGCTAAGCCATTGCACTGCGGCTGTGCTGACTCCTGCGAATTCCCCAAATGTGAGAATCTCGACTGCATAATTTCTGGTAGTGGGGGACTGCGTTCGCGCTCTCCCCTGATCCACATGTCAAAGGAAAAATGTCCACCACTTCCTCCATGCAGACCAATCCATGTGTAATTTGCGTTGGAGTGCCGGGGAAAGGCCTCACTGGTGCCTTTGCCCTGTTCAGACGAGGCCCACGAGTCCTGCCCGGCCTGGCTCGCTGGAGAAAAGGGGGAGTGTACGGAGAGTGGGCTTGACATGTAAAATGTGCAGCGATTGCACCACGCTCTTGCTGAGCTTGCGTTGTGCTCGTGAAAGGAAACCTGTCCAGATATCGGTGCTCGCACAGCCCCCGTGGTTGTTTGATATTGGAGTGATTGATGAGCTCTTTTCTCTGTCTCTTGGACACAGGAAGCGCTTCCAAACTAGCTATCATTGGAAACTTCATTTGTGGAATGGAGAAATAAACCAGTAGACACGTAAACCACAGGGATAGTACTTGTTGCCCACACGTCCAAAACAGTGTTGAGCCGCGCAATTGATCAATTGCACGAGTGTCTGGTGTGTGTTATATTCTTTACTCTCCAACACTTCAAGCGTGCACCACGATCCAGGGGTGTGCGTCTGGGAAGCAGCACGCTGCCTCAGACAGCTCAAGCTCATACTTACCTGGCAGGGGAGATACCATGATCAGCAAGGTGGTTCTCCCAGGGCGAGGCTAAGCCATTGCACTGCGGCTGTGCTGACTCCTGCGAATTCCCCAAATGTGGGAATCTCGACTGCATAATTTCTGGTAGTGGGGGACTGCGTTCGCGCTCTCCCCTGATCCACATGTCAAAGGAAAAATATCCACCACTTCCTCCATGCAGACCAATCCATGCGTAATTTGCGTTGGAGTGCCGGGGAAAGGCCTCACTGGTGCCTTTGCCCTGTTCAGACGAGGCCCACGAGTCCTGCCCGGCCTGGCTCGCTGGAGAAAAGGGGGAGTGTACGGAGAGTGGGCTTGACATGTAAAATGTGCAGCGATTGCACCACGCTCTTGCTGAGCTTGCGTTGTGCTCGTGAAAGGAAACCTGTCCAGATATCGGTGCTCGCACAGCCCCCGTGGTTGTTTGATATTGGAGTGATTGATGAGCTCTTTTCTCTGTCTCTTGGACACAGGAAGCGCTTCCAAACTAATTATCATTGGAAACTTCATTTGTGGAATGGAGAAATAAACCAGTAGACACGTAAACCACAGGGATAGTACTTGTTGCCCACACGTCCAAAACAGTGTTGAGCCGCGCAATTGATCAATTGCACGAGTGTCTGGTGTGTGTTATATTCTTTACTCTCCAACACTTCAAGCGTGCACCACGATCCAGGGGTGTGCGTCTGGGAAGCAGCACGCTGCCTCAGACAGCTCAAGCTCATACTTACCTGGCAGGGGAGATACCTTGATCAGCAAGGTGGTTCTACCAGGGCGAGGTTAAGCCATTGCACTGCGGCTGTGCTGACTCCTGCGAATTCCCCAAATGTGGGAATCTCGACTGCATAATTTCTGGTAGTGGGGGACTGCGTTCGCGCTCTCCCCTGATCCACATGTCAAAGGAAAAATGTCCACCACTTCCTCCATGCAGACCAATCCATGTGTAATTTGCGTTGGAGTGCCGGGGAAAGGCCTCACTGGTGCCTTTGCCCTGTTCAGACGAGGCCCACGAGTCCTGCCCGGCCTGGCACGCTGGAGAAAAGGGGGAGTGTACGGAGAGTGGGCTTGACATGTAAAATGTGCAGCGATTGCACCACGCTCTTGCTGAGCTTGCGTTGTGCTCGTGAAAGGAAACCTGTCCAGATATCGGTGCTCGCACAGCCCCCGTGGTTGTTTGATATTGGAGTGATTGATGAGCTCTTTTCTCTGTCTCTTGGACACAGGAAGCGCTTCCAAACTAGCTATCATTGGAAACTTCATTTGTGGAATGGAGAAATAAACCAGTAGACACGTAAACCACAGGGATAGTACTTGTTGCCCACACGTCCAAAACAGTGTTGAGCCGCGCAATTGATCAATTGCACGAGTGTCTGGTGTGTGTTATATTCTTTACTCTCCAACACTTCAAGCGTGCACCACGATCCAGGGGTGTGCGTCTGGGAAGCAGCACGCTGCCTCAGACAGCTCAAGCTCATACTTACCTGGCAGGGGAGATACCATGATCAGCAAGGTGGTTCTCCCAGGGCGAGGCTAAGCCATTGCACTGCGGCTGTGCTGACTCCTGCGAATTCCCCAAATGTGGGAATCTCGACTGCACAATTTCTGGTAGTGGGGGACTGCGTTCGCGCTCTCCCCTGATCCACATGTCAAAGGAAAAATGTCCACCACTTCCTCCATGCAGACCAATCCATGCGTAATTTGCGTTGGAGTGCCGGGGAAAGGCCTCACTGGTGCCTTTGCCCTGTTCAGACGAGGCCCACGAGTCCTGCCCGGTCTGGCTCGCTGGAGAAAAGGGGGAGTGTACGGAGAGTGGGCTTGACATGTAAAATGTGCAGCGATTGCACCACGCTCTTGCTGGGCTTGCGTTGTGCTCGTGAAAGGAAACCTGTCCAGATATCGGTGCTCGCACAGCCCCCGTGGTTGTTTGATATTGGAGTGATTGATGAGCTCTTTTCTCTGTCTCTTGGACACAGGAAGCGCTTCCAAACTAGCTATCATTGGAAACTTCATTTGTGGAATGGAGAAATAAACCAGTAGACACGTAAACCACAGGGATAGTACTTGTTGCCCACACGTCCAAAACAGTGTTGAGCCGCGCAATTGATCAATTGCACGAGTGTCTGGTGTGTGTTATATTCTTTACTCTCCAACACTTCAAGCGTGCACCACGATCCAGGGGTGTGCGTCTGGGAAGCAGCACGCTGCCTCAGACAGCTCAAGCTCATACTTACCTGGCAGGGGAGATACCATGATCAGCAAGGTGGTTCTCCCAGGGCGAGGCTAAGCCATTGCACTGCGGCTGTGCTGACTCCTGCGAATTCCCCAAATGTGGGAATCTCGACTGCATAATTTCTGGTAGTGGGGGACTGCGTTCGCGCTCTCCCCTGATCCACATGTCAAAGGAAAAATGTCCACCACTTCCTCCATGCAGACCAATCCATGTGTAATTTGCGTTGGAGTGCCGGGGAAAGGCCTCACTGGTGCCTTTGCCCTGTTCAGACGAGGCCCACGAGTCCTGCCCGGCCTGGCTCGCTGGAGAAAAGGGGGAGTGTACGGAGAGTGGGCTTGACATGTAAAATGTGCAGCGATTGCACCACGCTCTTGCTGAGCTTGCGTTGTGCTCGTGAAAGGAAACCTGTCCAGATATCGGTGCTCGCACAGCCCCCGTGGTTGTTTGATATTGGAGTGATTGATGAGCTCTTTTCTCTGTCTCTTGGACACAGGAAGCGCTTCCAAACTAGCTATCATTGGAAACTTCATTTGTGGAATGGAGAAATAAACCAGTAGACACGTAAACCACAGGGATAGTACTTGTTGCCCACACGTCCAAAACAGTGTTGAGCCGCGCAATTGATCAATTGCACGAGTGTCTGGTGTGTGTTATATTCTTTACTCTCCAACACTTCAAGCGTGCACCACGATCCAGGGGTGTGCGTCTGGGAAGCAGCACGCTGCCTCAGACAGCTCAAGCTCATACTTACCTGGCAGGGGAGATACCATGATCAGCAAGGTGGTTCTCCCAGGGCGAGGCTAAGCCATTGCACTGCGGCTGTGCTGACTCCTGCGAATTCCCCAAATGTGGGAATCTCGACTGCACAATTTCTGGTAGTGGGGGACTGCGTTCGCGCTCTCCCCTGATCCACATGTCAAAGGAAAAATGTCCACCACTTCCTCCATGCAGACCAATCCATGTGTAATTTGCGTTGGAGTGCCGGGGAAAGGCCTCACTGGTGCCTTTGCCCTGTTCAGACGAGGCCCACGAGTCCTGCCCGGCCTGGCTCGCTGGAGAAAAGGGGGAGTGTACGGAGAGTGGGCTTGACATGTAAAATGTGCAGCGATTGCACCACGCTCTTGCTGAGCTTGCGTTGTGCTCGTGAAAGGAAACCTGTCCAGATATCGGTGCTCGCACAGCCCCCGTGGTTGTTTGATATTGGAGTGATTGATGAGCTCTTTTCTCTGTCTCTTGGACACAGGAAGCGCTTCCAAACTAGCTATCATTGGAAACTTCATTTGTGGAATGGAGAAATAAACCAGTAGACACGTAAACCACAGGGATAGTACTTGTTGCCCACACGTCCAAAACAGTGTTGAGCCGCGCAATTGATCAATTGCACGAGTGTCTGGTGTGTGTTATATTCTTTACTCTCCAACACTTCAAGCGTGCACCACGATCCAGGGGTGTGCGTCTGGGAAGCAGCACGCTGCCTCAGACAGCTCAAGCTCATACTTACCTGGCAGGGGAGATACCTTGATCAGCAAGGTGGTTCTACCAGGGCGAGGTTAAGCCATTGCACTGCGGCTGTGCTGACTCCTGCGAATTCCCCAAATGTGGGAATCTCGACTGCATAATTTCTGGTAGTGGGGGACTGCGTTCGCGCTCTCCCCTGATCCACATGTCAAAGGAAAAATGTCCACCACTTCCTCCATGCAGACCAATCCATGTGTAATTTGCGTTGGAGTGCCGGGGAAAGGCCTCACTGGTGCCTTTGCCCTGTTCAGACGAGGCCCACGAGTCCTGCCCGGCCTGGCACGCTGGAGAAAAGGGGGAGTGTACGGAGAGTGGGCTTGACATGTAAAATGTGCAGCGATTGCACCACGCTCTTGCTGAGCTTGCGTTGTGCTCGTGAAAGGAAACCTGTCCAGATATCGGTGCTCGCACAGCCCCCGTGGTTGTTTGATATTGGAGTGATTGATGAGCTCTTTTCTCTGTCTCTTGGACACAGGAAGCGCTTCCAAACTAGCTATCATTGGAAACTTCATTTGTGGAATGGAGAAATAAACCAGTAGACACGTAAACCACAGGGATAGTACTTGTTGCCCACACGTCCAAAACAGTGTTGAGCCGCGCAATTGATCAATTGCACGAGTGTCTGGTGTGTGTTATATTCTTTACTCTCCAACACTTCAAGCGTGCACCACGATCCAGGGGTGTGCGTCTGGGAAGCAGCACGCTGCCTCAGACAGCTCAAGCTCATACTTACCTGGCAGGGGAGATACCATGATCAGCAAGGTGGTTCTCCCAGGGCGAGGCTAAGCCATTGCACTGCGGCTGTGCTGACTCCTGCGAATTCCCCAAATGTGGGAATCTCGACTGCACAATTTCTGGTAGTGGGGGACTGCGTTCGCGCTCTCCCCTGATCCACATGTCAAAGGAAAAATGTCCACCACTTCCTCCATGCAGACCAATCCATGCGTAATTTGCGTTGGAGTGCCGGGGAAAGGCCTCACTGGTGCCTTTGCCCTGTTCAGACGAGGCCCACGAGTCCTGCCCGGTCTGGCTCGCTGGAGAAAAGGGGGAGTGTACGGAGAGTGGGCTTGACATGTAAAATGTGCAGCGATTGCACCACGCTCTTGCTGGGCTTGCGTTGTGCTCGTGAAAGGAAACCTGTCCAGATATCGGTGCTCGCACAGCCCCCGTGGTTGTTTGATATTGGAGTGATTGATGAGCTCTTTTCTCTGTCTCTTGGACACAGGAAGCGCTTCCAAACTAGCTATCATTGGAAACTTCATTTGTGGAATGGAGAAATAAACCAGTAGACACGTAAACCACAGGGATAGTACTTGTTGCCCACACGTCCAAAACAGTGTTGAGCCGCGCAATTGATCAATTGCACGAGTGTCTGGTGTGTGTTATATTCTTTACTCTCCAACACTTCAAGCGTGCACCACGATCCAGGGGTGTGCGTCTGGGAAGCAGCACGCTGCCTCAGACAGCTCAAGCTCATACTTACCTGGCAGGGGAGATACCATGATCAGCAAGGTGGTTCTCCCAGGGCGAGGCTAAGCCATTGCACTGCGGCTGTGCTGACTCCTGCGAATTCCCCAAATGTGGGAATCTCGACTGCATAATTTCTGGTAGTGGGGGACTGCGTTCGCGCTCTCCCCTGATCCACATGTCAAAGGAAAAATGTCCACCACTTCCTCCATGCAGACCAATCCATGTGTAATTTGCGTTGGAGTGCCGGGGAAAGGCCTCACTGGTGCCTTTGCCCTGTTCAGACGAGGCCCACGAGTCCTGCCCGGCCTGGCTCGCTGGAGAAAAGGGGGAGTGTACGGAGAGTGGGCTTGACATGTAAAATGTGCAGCGATTGCACCACGCTCTTGCTGAGCTTGCGTTGTGCTCGTGAAAGGAAACCTGTCCAGATATCGGTGCTCGCACAGCCCCCGTGGTTGTTTGATATTGGAGTGATTGATGAGCTCTTTTCTCTGTCTCTTGGACACAGGAAGCGCTTCCAAACTAGCTATCATTGGAAACTTCATTTGTGGAATGGAGAAATAAACCAGTAGACACGTAAACCACAGGGATAGTACTTGTTGCCCACACGTCCAAAACAGTGTTGAGCCGCGCAATTGATCAATTGCACGAGTGTCTGGTGTGTGTTATATTCTTTACTCTCCAACACTTCAAGCGTGCACCACGATCCAGGGGTGTGCGTCTGGGAAGCAGCACGCTGCCTCAGACAGCTCAAGCTCATACTTACCTGGCAGGGGAGATACCATGATCAGCAAGGTGGTTCTCCCAGGGCGAGGCTAAGCCATTGCACTGCGGCTGTGCTGACTCCTGCGAATTCCCCAAATGTGGGAATCTCGACTGCACAATTTCTGGTAGTGGGGGACTGCGTTCGCGCTCTCCCCTGATCCACATGTCAAAGGAAAAATGTCCACCACTTCCTCCATGCAGACCAATCCATGTGTAATTTGCGTTGGAGTGCCGGGGAAAGGCCTCACTGGTGCCTTTGCCCTGTTCAGACGAGGCCCACGAGTCCTGCCCGGCCTGGCTCGCTGGAGAAAAGGGGGAGTGTACGGAGAGTGGGCTTGACATGTAAAATGTGCAGCGATTGCACCACGCTCTTGCTGAGCTTGCGTTGTGCTCGTGAAAGGAAACCTGTCCAGATATCGGTGCTCGCACAGCCCCCGTGGTTGTTTGATATTGGAGTGATTGATGAGCTCTTTTCTCTGTCTCTTGGACACAGGAAGCGCTTCCAAACTAGCTATCATTGGAAACTTCATTTGTGGAATGGAGAAATAAACCAGTAGACACGTAAACCACAGGGATAGTACTTGTTGCCCACACGTCCAAAACAGTGTTGAGCCGCGCAATTGATCAATTGCACGAGTGTCTGGTGTGTGTTATATTCTTTACTCTCCAACACTTCAAGCGTGCACCACGATCCAGGGGTGTGCGTCTGGGAAGCAGCACGCTGCCTCAGACAGCTCAAGCTCATACTTACCTGGCAGGGGAGATACCTTGATCAGCAAGGTGGTTCTACCAGGGCGAGGTTAAGCCATTGCACTGCGGCTGTGCTGACTCCTGCGAATTCCCCAAATGTGGGAATCTCGACTGCATAATTTCTGGTAGTGGGGGACTGCGTTCGCGCTCTCCCCTGATCCACATGTCAAAGGAAAAATGTCCACCACTTCCTCCATGCAGACCAATCCATGTGTAATTTGCGTTGGAGTGCCGGGGAAAGGCCTCACTGGTGCCTTTGCCCTGTTCAGACGAGGCCCACGAGTCCTGCCCGGCCTGGCACGCTGGAGAAAAGGGGGAGTGTACGGAGAGTGGGCTTGACATGTAAAATGTGCAGCGATTGCACCACGCTCTTGCTGAGCTTGCGTTGTGCTCGTGAAAGGAAACCTGTCCAGATATCGGTGCTCGCACAGCCCCCGTGGTTGTTTGATATTGGAGTGATTGATGAGCTCTTTTCTCTGTCTCTTGGACACAGGAAGCGCTTCCAAACTAGCTATCATTGGAAACTTCATTTGTGGAATGGAGAAATAAACCAGTAGACACGTAAACCACAGGGATAGTACTTGTTGCCCACACGTCCAAAACAGTGTTGAGCCGCGCAATTGATCAATTGCACGAGTGTCTGGTGTGTGTTATATTCTTTACTCTCCAACACTTCAAGCGTGCACCACGATCCAGGGGTGTGCGTCTGGGAAGCAGCACGCTGCCTCAGACAGCTCAAGCTCATACTTACCTGGCAGGGGAGATACCATGATCAGCAAGGTGGTTCTCCCAGGGCGAGGCTAAGCCATTGCACTGCGGCTGTGCTGACTCCTGCGAATTCCCCAAATGTGGGAATCTCGACTGCATAATTTCTGGTAGTGGGGGACTGCGTTCGCGCTCTCCCCTGATCCACATGTCAAAGGAAAAATGTCCACCACTTCCTCCATGCAGACCAATCCATGTGTAATTTGCGTTGGAGTGCCGGGGAAAGGCCTCACTGGTGCCTTTGCCCTGTTCAGACGAGGCCCACGAGTCCTGCCCGGCCTGGCACGCTGGAGAAAAGGGGGAGTGTACGGAGAGTGGGCTTGACATGTAAAATGTGCAGCGATTGCACCACGCTCTTGCTGAGCTTGCGTTGTGCTCGTGAAAGGAAACCTGTCCAGATATCGGTGCTCGCACAGCCCCCGTGGTTGTTTGATATTGGAGTGATTGATGAGCTCTTTTCTCTGTCTCTTGGACACAGGAAGCGCTTCCAAACTAGCTATCATTGGAAACTTCATTTGTGGAATGGAGAAATAAACCAGTAGACACGTAAACCACAGGGATAGTACTTGTTGCCCACACGTCCAAAACAGTGTTGAGCCGCGCAATTGATCAATTGCACGAGTGTCTGGTGTGTGTTATATTCTTTACTCTCCAACACTTCAAGCGTGCACCACGATCCAGGGGTGTGCGTCTGGGAAGCAGCACGCTGCCTCAGACAGCTCAAGCTCATACTTACCTGGCAGGGGAGATACCTTGATCAGCAAGGTGGTTCTACCAGGGCGAGGTTAAGCCATTGCACTGCGGCTGTGCTGACTCCTGCGAATTCCCCAAATGTGGGAATCTCGACTGCATAATTTCTGGTAGTGGGGGACTGCGTTCGCGCTCTCCCCTGATCCACATGTCAAAGGAAAAATGTCCACCACTTCCTCCATGCAGACCAATCCATGTGTAATTTGCGTTGGAGTGCCGGGGAAAGGCCTCACTGGTGCCTTTGCCCTGTTCAGACGAGGCCCACGAGTCCTGCCCGGCCTGGCACGCTGGAGAAAAGGGGGAGTGTACGGAGAGTGGGCTTGACATGTAAAATGTGCAGCGATTGCACCACGCTCTTGCTGAGCTTGCGTTGTGCTCGTGAAAGGAAACCTGTCCAGATATCGGTGCTCGCACAGCCCCCGTGGTTGTTTGATATTGGAGTGATTGATGAGCTCTTTTCTCTGTCTCTTGGACACAGGAAGCGCTTCCAAACTAGCTATCATTGGAAACTTCATTTGTGGAATGGAGAAATAAACCAGTAGACACGTAAACCACAGGGATAGTACTTGTTGCCCACACGTCCAAAACAGTGTTGAGCCGCGCAATTGATCAATTGCACGAGTGTCTGGTGTGTGTTATATTCTTTACTCTCCAACACTTCAAGCGTGCACCACGATCCAGGGGTGTGCGTCTGGGAAGCAGCACGCTGCCTCAGACAGCTCAAGCTCATACTTACCTGGCAGGGGAGATACCATGATCAGCAAGGTGGTTCTCCCAGGGCGAGGCTAAGCCATTGCACTGCGGCTGTGCTGACTCCTGCGAATTCCCCAAATGTGGGAATCTCGACTGCACAATTTCTGGTAGTGGGGGACTGCGTTCGCGCTCTCCCCTGATCCACATGTCAAAGGAAAAATGTCCACCACTTCCTCCATGCAGACCAATCCATGCGTAATTTGCGTTGGAGTGCCGGGGAAAGGCCTCACTGGTGCCTTTGCCCTGTTCAGACGAGGCCCACGAGTCCTGCCCGGTCTGGCTCGCTGGAGAAAAGGGGGAGTGTACGGAGAGTGGGCTTGACATGTAAAATGTGCAGCGATTGCACCACGCTCTTGCTGGGCTTGCGTTGTGCTCGTGAAAGGAAACCTGTCCAGATATCGGTGCTCGCACAGCCCCCGTGGTTGTTTGATATTGGAGTGATTGATGAGCTCTTTTCTCTGTCTCTTGGACACAGGAAGCGCTTCCAAACTAGCTATCATTGGAAACTTCATTTGTGGAATGGAGAAATAAACCAGTAGACACGTAAACCACAGGGATAGTACTTGTTGCCCACACGTCCAAAACAGTGTTGAGCCGCGCAATTGATCAATTGCACGAGTGTCTGGTGTGTGTTATATTCTTTACTCTCCAACACTTCAAGCGTGCACCACGATCCAGGGGTGTGCGTCTGGGAAGCAGCACGCTGCCTCAGACAGCTCAAGCTCATACTTACCTGGCAGGGGAGATACCATGATCAGCAAGGTGGTTCTCCCAGGGCGAGGCTAAGCCATTGCACTGCGGCTGTGCTGACTCCTGCGAATTCCCCAAATGTGGGAATCTCGACTGCATAATTTCTGGTAGTGGGGGACTGCGTTCGCGCTCTCCCCTGATCCACATGTCAAAGGAAAAATGTCCACCACTTCCTCCATGCAGACCAATCCATGTGTAATTTGCGTTGGAGTGCCGGGGAAAGGCCTCACTGGTGCCTTTGCCCTGTTCAGACGAGGCCCACGAGTCCTGCCCGGCCTGGCTCGCTGGAGAAAAGGGGGAGTGTACGGAGAGTGGGCTTGACATGTAAAATGTGCAGCGATTGCACCACGCTCTTGCTGAGCTTGCGTTGTGCTCGTGAAAGGAAACCTGTCCAGATATCGGTGCTCGCACAGCCCCCGTGGTTGTTTGATATTGGAGTGATTGATGAGCTCTTTTCTCTGTCTCTTGGACACAGGAAGCGCTTCCAAACTAGCTATCATTGGAAACTTCATTTGTGGAATGGAGAAATAAACCAGTAGACACGTAAACCACAGGGATAGTACTTGTTGCCCACACGTCCAAAACAGTGTTGAGCCGCGCAATTGATCAATTGCACGAGTGTCTGGTGTGTGTTATATTCTTTACTCTCCAACACTTCAAGCGTGCACCACGATCCAGGGGTGTGCGTCTGGGAAGCAGCACGCTGCCTCAGACAGCTCAAGCTCATACTTACCTGGCAGGGGAGATACCTTGATCAGCAAGGTGGTTCTACCAGGGCGAGGTTAAGCCATTGCACTGCGGCTGTGCTGACTCCTGCGAATTCCCCAAATGTGGGAATCTCGACTGCATAATTTCTGGTAGTGGGGGACTGCGTTCGCGCTCTCCCCTGATCCACATGTCAAAGGAAAAATGTCCACCACTTCCTCCATGCAGACCAATCCATGTGTAATTTGCGTTGGAGTGCCGGGGAAAGGCCTCACTGGTGCCTTTGCCCTGTTCAGACGAGGCCCACGAGTCCTGCCCGGCCTGGCACGCTGGAGAAAAGGGGGAGTGTACGGAGAGTGGGCTTGACATGTAAAATGTGCAGCGATTGCACCACGCTCTTGCTGAGCTTGCGTTGTGCTCGTGAAAGGAAACCTGTCCAGATATCGGTGCTCGCACAGCCCCCGTGGTTGTTTGATATTGGAGTGATTGATGAGCTCTTTTCTCTGTCTCTTGGACACAGGAAGCGCTTCCAAACTAGCTATCATTGGAAACTTCATTTGTGGAATGGAGAAATAAACCAGTAGACACGTAAACCACAGGGATAGTACTTGTTGCCCACACGTCCAAAACAGTGTTGAGCCGCGCAATTGATCAATTGCACGAGTGTCTGGTGTGTGTTATATTCTTTACTCTCCAACACTTCAAGCGTGCACCACGATCCAGGGGTGTGCGTCTGGGAAGCAGCACGCTGCCTCAGACAGCTCAAGCTCATACTTACCTGGCAGGGGAGATACCATGATCAGCAAGGTGGTTCTCCCAGGGCGAGGCTAAGCCATTGCACTGCGGCTGTGCTGACTCCTGCGAATTCCCCAAATGTGGGAATCTCGACTGCACAATTTCTGGTAGTGGGGGACTGCGTTCGCGCTCTCCCCTGATCCACATGTCAAAGGAAAAATGTCCACCACTTCCTCCATGCAGACCAATCCATGCGTAATTTGCGTTGGAGTGCCGGGGAAAGGCCTCACTGGTGCCTTTGCCCTGTTCAGACGAGGCCCACGAGTCCTGCCCGGTCTGGCTCGCTGGAGAAAAGGGGGAGTGTACGGAGAGTGGGCTTGACATGTAAAATGTGCAGCGATTGCACCACGCTCTTGCTGGGCTTGCGTTGTGCTCGTGAAAGGAAACCTGTCCAGATATCGGTGCTCGCACAGCCCCCGTGGTTGTTTGATATTGGAGTGATTGATGAGCTCTTTTCTCTGTCTCTTGGACACAGGAAGCGCTTCCAAACTAGCTATCATTGGAAACTTCATTTGTGGAATGGAGAAATAAACCAGTAGACACGTAAACCACAGGGATAGTACTTGTTGCCCACACGTCCAAAACAGTGTTGAGCCGCGCAATTGATCAATTGCACGAGTGTCTGGTGTGTGTTATATTCTTTACTCTCCAACACTTCAAGCGTGCACCACGATCCAGGGGTGTGCGTCTGGGAAGCAGCACGCTGCCTCAGACAGCTCAAGCTCATACTTACCTGGCAGGGGAGATACCATGATCAGCAAGGTGGTTCTCCCAGGGCGAGGCTAAGCCATTGCACTGCGGCTGTGCTGACTCCTGCGAATTCCCCAAATGTGGGAATCTCGACTGCATAATTTCTGGTAGTGGGGGACTGCGTTCGCGCTCTCCCCTGATCCACATGTCAAAGGAAAAATGTCCACCACTTCCTCCATGCAGACCAATCCATGTGTAATTTGCGTTGGAGTGCCGGGGAAAGGCCTCACTGGTGCCTTTGCCCTGTTCAGACGAGGCCCACGAGTCCTGCCCGGCCTGGCTCGCTGGAGAAAAGGGGGAGTGTACGGAGAGTGGGCTTGACATGTAAAATGTGCAGCGATTGCACCACGCTCTTGCTGAGCTTGCGTTGTGCTCGTGAAAGGAAACCTGTCCAGATATCGGTGCTCGCACAGCCCCCGTGGTTGTTTGATATTGGAGTGATTGATGAGCTCTTTTCTCTGTCTCTTGGACACAGGAAGCGCTTCCAAACTAGCTATCATTGGAAACTTCATTTGTGGAATGGAGAAATAAACCAGTAGACACGTAAACCACAGGGATAGTACTTGTTGCCCACACGTCCAAAACAGTGTTGAGCCGCGCAATTGATCAATTGCACGAGTGTCTGGTGTGTGTTATATTCTTTACTCTCCAACACTTCAAGCGTGCACCACGATCCAGGGGTGTGCGTCTGGGAAGCAGCACGCTGCCTCAGACAGCTCAAGCTCATACTTACCTGGCAGGGGAGATACCTTGATCAGCAAGGTGGTTCTACCAGGGCGAGGTTAAGCCATTGCACTGCGGCTGTGCTGACTCCTGCGAATTCCCCAAATGTGGGAATCTCGACTGCATAATTTCTGGTAGTGGGGGACTGCGTTCGCGCTCTCCCCTGATCCACATGTCAAAGGAAAAATGTCCACCACTTCCTCCATGCAGACCAATCCATGTGTAATTTGCGTTGGAGTGCCGGGGAAAGGCCTCACTGGTGCCTTTGCCCTGTTCAGACGAGGCCCACGAGTCCTGCCCGGCCTGGCACGCTGGAGAAAAGGGGGAGTGTACGGAGAGTGGGCTTGACATGTAAAATGTGCAGCGATTGCACCACGCTCTTGCTGAGCTTGCGTTGTGCTCGTGAAAGGAAACCTGTCCAGATATCGGTGCTCGCACAGCCCCCGTGGTTGTTTGATATTGGAGTGATTGATGAGCTCTTTTCTCTGTCTCTTGGACACAGGAAGCGCTTCCAAACTAGCTATCATTGGAAACTTCATTTGTGGAATGGAGAAATAAACCAGTAGACACGTAAACCACAGGGATAGTACTTGTTGCCCACACGTCCAAAACAGTGTTGAGCCGCGCAATTGATCAATTGCACGAGTGTCTGGTGTGTGTTATATTCTTTACTCTCCAACACTTCAAGCGTGCACCACGATCCAGGGGTGTGCGTCTGGGAAGCAGCACGCTGCCTCAGACAGCTCAAGCTCATACTTACCTGGCAGGGGAGATACCATGATCAGCAAGGTGGTTCTCCCAGGGCGAGGCTAAGCCATTGCACTGCGGCTGTGCTGACTCCTGCGAATTCCCCAAATGTGGGAATCTCGACTGCACAATTTCTGGTAGTGGGGGACTGCGTTCGCGCTCTCCCCTGATCCACATGTCAAAGGAAAAATGTCCACCACTTCCTCCATGCAGATCAATCCATGCGTAATTTGCGTTGGAGTGCCGGGGAAAGGCCTCACTGGTGCCTTTGCCCTGTTCAGACGAGGCCCACGAGTCCTGCCCGGTCTGGCTCGCTGGAGAAAAGGGGGAGTGTACGGAGAGTGGGCTTGACATGTAAAATGTGCAGCGATTGCACCACGCTCTTGCTGAGCTTGCGTTGTGCTCGTGAAAGGAAACCTGTCCAGATATCGGTGCTCGCACAGCCCCCGTGGTTGTTTGATATTGGAGTGACTGATGAGCTCTTTTCTCTGTCTCTTGGACACAGGAAGCGCTTCCAAACTAGCTATCATTGGAAACTTCATTTGTGGAATGGAGAAATAAACCAGTAGACACGTAAACCACAGGGATAGTACTTGTTGCCCACACGTCCAAAACAGTGTTGAGCCGCGCAATTGATCAATTGCACGAGTGTCTGGTGTGTGTTATATTCTTTACTCTCCAACACTTCAAGCGTGCACCACGATCCAGGGGTGTGCGTCTGGGAAGCAGCACGCTGCCTCAGACAGCTCAAGCTCATACTTACCTGGCAGGGGAGATACCATGATCAGCAAGGTGGTTCTCCCAAGGCGAGGCTAAGCCATTGCACTGCGGCTGTGCTGACTCCTGCGAATTCCCCAAATGTGGGAATCTCGACTGCATAATTTCTGGTAGTGGGGGACTGCGTTCGCGCTCTCCCCTGATCCACATGTCAAAGGAAAAATGTCCACCACTTCCTCCATGCAGACCAATCCATGCGTAATTTGCGTTGGAGTGCCGGGGAAAGGCCTCACTGGTGCCTTTGCCCTGTTCAGACGAGGCCCACGAGTCCTGCCCGGTCTGGCTCGCTGGAGAAAAGGGGGAGTGTACGGAGAGTGGGCTTGACATGTAAAATGTGCAGCGATTGCACCACGCTCTTGCTGAGCTTGCGTTGTGCTCGTGAAAGGAAACCTGTCCAGATATCGGTGCTCGCACAGCCCCCGTGGTTGTTTGATATTGGAGTGATTGATGAGCTCTTTTCTCTGTCTCTTGGACACAGGAAGCGCTTCCAAACTAGCTATCATTGGAAACTTCATTTGTGGAATGGAGAAATAAACCAGTAGACACGTAAACCACAGGGATAGTACTTGTTGCCCACACGTCCAAAACAGTGTTGAGCCGCGCAATTGATCAATTGCACGAGTGTCTGGTGTGTGTTATATTCTTTACTCTCCAACACTTCAAGCGTGCACCACGATCCAGGGGTGTGCGTCTGGGAAGAAGGACGCTGCCTCAGACAGCTCAAGCTCATACTTACCTGGCAGGGGAGATACCATGATCAGCAAGGTGGTTCTCCCAAGGCGAGGCTAAGCCATTGCACTGCGGCTGTGCTGACTCCTGCGAATTCCCCAAATGTGGGAATCTCGACTGCATAATTTCTGGTAGTGGGGGACTGCGTTCGCGGTCTCCCCTGATCCACATGTCAAAGGAAAAATGTCCACCACTTCCTCCATGCAGACCAATCCATGTGTAATTTGCGTTGGAGTGCCGGGGAAAGGCCTCACTGGTGCCTTTGCCCTGTTCAGACGAGGCCCACGAGTCCTGCCCGGCCTGGCTCGCTGGAGAAAAGGGGGAGTGTACGGAGAGTGGGCTTGACATGTAAAATGTGCAGCGATTGCACCACGCTCTTGCTGAGCTTGCGTTGTGCTCGTGAAAGGAAACCTGTCCAGATATCGGTGCTCGCACAGCCCCCGTGGTTGTTTGATATTGGAGTGATTGATGAGCTCTTTTCTCTGTCTCTTGGACACAGGAAGCGCTTCCAAACTAGCTATCATTGGAAACTTCATTTGTGGAATGGAGAAATAAACCAGTAGACACGTAAACCACAGGGATAGTACTTGTTGCCCACACGTCCAAAACAGTGTTGAGCCGCGCAATTGATCAATTGCACGAGTGTCTGGTGTGTGTTATATTCTTTACTCTCCAACACTTCAAGCGTGCACCACGATCCAGGGGTGTGCGTCTGGGAAGAAGGACGCTGCCTCAGACAGCTCAAGCTCATACTTACCTGGCAGGGGAGATACCATGATCAGCAAGGTGGTTCTCCCAAGGCGAGGCTAAGCCATTGCACTGCGGCTGTGCTGACTCCTGCGAATTCCCCAAATGTGGGAATCTCGACTGCATAATTTCTGGTAGTGGGGCACTGCGTTCGCGCTCTCCCCTGATCCACATGTCAAAGGAAAAATGTCCACCACTTCCTCCATGCAGACCAATCCATGTGTAATTTGCGTTGGAGTGCCGGGGAAAGGCCTCACTGGTGCCTTTGCCCTGTTCAGACGAGGCCCACGAGTCCTGCCCGGCCTGGCTCGCTGGAGAAAAGGGGGAGTGTACGGAGAGTGGGCTTGACATGTAAAATGTGCAGCGATTGCACCACGCTCTTGCTGAGCTTGCGTTGTGCTCGTGAAAGGAAACCTGTCCAGATATCGGTGCTCGCACAGCCCCCGTGGTTGTTTGATATTGGAGTGATTGATGAGCTCTTTTCTCTGTCTCTTGGACACAGGAAGCGCTTCCAAACTAGCTATCATTGGAAACTTCATTTGTGGAATGGAGAAATAAACCAGTAGACACGTAAACCACAGGGATAGTACTTGTTGCCCACACGTCCAAAACAGTGTTGAGCCGCGCAATTGATCAATTGCACGAGTGTCTGGTGTGTGTTATATTCTTTACTCTCCAACACTTCAAGCGTGCACCACGATCCAGGGGTGTGCGTCTGGGAAGCAGCACGCTGCCTCAGACAGCTCAAGCTCATACTTACCTGGCAGGGGAGATACCATGATCAGCAAGGTGGTTCTCCCAGGGCGAGGCTAAGCCATTGCACTGCGGCTGTGCTGACTCCTGCGAATTCCCCAAATGTGGGAATCTCGACTGCATAATTTCTGGTAGTGGGGGACTGCGTTCGCGCTCTCCCCTGATCCACATGTCAAAGGAAAAATGTCCACCACTTCCTATATGCAGACCAATCCATGTGTAATTTGCGTTGGAGTGCCGGGGAAAGGCCTCACTGGTGCCTTTGCCCTGTTCAGACGAGGCCCACGAGTCCTGCCCGGTCTGGCTCGCTGGAGAAAAGGGGGACTGTACGGAGAGTGGGCTTGACATGTAAAATGTGCAGCGATTGCACCACGCTCTTGCTGAGCTTGCGTTGTGCTCGTGAAAGGAAACCTGTCCAGATATCGGTGCTCGCACAGCCCCCGTGGTTGTTTGATATTGGAGTGATTGATGAGCTCTTTTCTCTGTCTCTTGGACACAGGAAGCGCTTCCAAACTAGCTATCATTGGAAACTTCATTTGTGGAATGGAGAAATAAACCAGTAGACACGTAAACCACAGGGATAGTACTTGTTGCCCACACGTCCAAAACAGTGTTGAGCCGCGCAATTGATCAATTGCACGAGTGTCTGGTGTGTGTTATATTCTTTACTCTCCAACACTTCAAGCGTGCACCACGATCCAGGGGTGTGCGTCTGGGAAGCAGCACGCTGCCTCAGACAGCTCAAGTTCATACTTACCTGGCAGGGGAGATACCATGATCAGCAAGGTGGTTCTCCCAGGGCGAGGCTAAGCCATTGCACTGCGGCTGTGCTGACTCCTGCGAATTCCCCAAATGTGGGAATCTCGACTGCATAATTTCTGGTAGTGGGGGACTGCGTTCGCGCTCTCCCCTGATCCACATGTCAAAGGAAAAATGTCCACCACTTCCTCCATGCAGACCAATCCATGTGTAATTTGCGTTGGAGTGCCGGGGAAAGGCCTCACTGGTGCCTTTGCCCTGTTCAGACGAGGCCCACGAGTCCTGCCCGGCCTGGCTCGCTGGAGAAAAGGGGGACTGTACGGAGAGTGGGCTTGACATGTAAAATGTGCAGCGATTGCACCACGCTCTTGCTGAGCTTGCGTTGTGCTCGTGAAAGGAAACCTGTCCAGATATCGGTGCTCGCACAGCCCCCGTGGTTGTTTGATATTGGAGTGATTGATGAGCTCTTTTCTCTGTCTCTTGGACACAGGAAGCGCTTCCAAACTAGCTATCATTGGAAACTTCATTTGTGGAATGGAGAAATAAACCAGTAGACACGTAAACCACAGGGATAGTACTTGTTGCCCACACGTCCAAAACAGTGTTGAGCCGCGCAATTGATCAATTGCACGAGTGTCTGGTGTGTGTTATATTCTTTACTCTCCAACACTTCAAGCGTGCACCACGATCCAGGGGTGTGCGTCTGGGAAGCAGCACGCTGCCTCAGACAGCTCAAGCTCATACTTACCTGGCAGGGGAGATACCATGATCAGCAAGGTGGTTCTCCCAGGGCGAGGCTAAGCCATTGCACTGCGGCTGTGCTGACTCCTGCGAATTCCCCAAATGTGGGAATCTCGACTGCACAATTTCTGGTAGTGGGGGACTGCGTTCGCGCTCTCCCCTGATCCACATGTCAAAGGAAAAATGTCCACCACTTCCTCCATGCAGACCAATCCATGTGTAATTTGCGTTGGAGTGCCGGGGAAAGGCCTCACTGGTGCCTTTGCCCTGTTCAGACGAGGCCCACGAGTCCTGCCCGGCCTGGCTCGCTGGAGAAAAGGGGGAGTGTACGGAGAGTGGGCTTGACATGTAAAATGTGCAGCGATTGCACCACGCTCTTGCTGAGCTTGCGTTGTGCTCGTGAAAGGAAACCTGTCCAGATATCGGTGCTCGCACAGCCCCCGTGGTTGTTTGATATTGGAGTGATTGATGAGCTCTTTTCTCTGTCTCTTGGACACAGGAAGCGCTTCCAAACTAGCTATCATTGGAAACTTCATTTGTGGAATGGAGAAATAAACCAGTAGACACGTAAACCACAGGGATAGTACTTGTTGCCCACACGTCCAAAACAGTGTTGAGCCGCGCAATTGATCAATTGCACGAGTGTCTGGTGTGTGTTATATTCTTTACTCTCCAACACTTCAAGCGTGCACCACGATCCAGGGGTGTGCGTCTGGGAAGCAGCACGCTGCCTCAGACAGCTCAAGCTCATACTTACCTGGCAGGGGAGATACCATGATCAGCAAGGTGGTTCTCCCAGGGCGAGGTTAAGCCATTGCACTGCGGCTGTGCTGACTCCTGCGAATTCCCCAAATGTGGGAATCTCGACTGCACAATTTCTGGTAGTGGGGGACTGCGTTCGCGCTCTCCCCTGATCCACATGTCAAAGGAAAAATGTCCACCACTTCCTCCATGCAGACCAATCCATGCGTAATTTGCGTTGGAGTGCCGGGGAAAGGCCTCACTGGTGCCTTTGCCCTGTTCAGACGAGGCCCATGAGTCCTGCCCGGTCTGGCTCGCTGGAGAAAATGGGGAGTGTACGGAGAGTGGGCTTGACATGTAAAATGTGCAGCGATTGCACCACGCTCTTGCTGAGCTTGCGTTGTGCTCGTGAAAGGAAACCTGTCCAGATATCGGTGCTCGCACAGCCCCCGTGGTTGTTTGATATTGGAGTGATTGATGAGCTCTTTTCTCTGTCTCTTGGACACAGGAAGCGCTTCCAAACTAGCTATCATTGGAAACTTCATTTGTGGAATGGAGAAATAAACCAGTAGACACGTAAACCACAGGGATAGTACTTGTTGCCCACACGTCCAAAACAGTGTTGAGCCGCGCAATTGATCAATTGCACGAGTGTCTGGTGTGTGTTATATTCTTTACTCTCCAACACTTCAAGCGTGCACCACGATCCAGGGGTGTGCGTCTGGGAAGCAGCACGCTGCCTCAGACAGCTCAAGCTCATACTTACCTGGCAGGGGAGATACCATGATCAGCAAGGTGGTTCTCCCAGGGCGAGGCTAAGCCATTGCACTGTGGCTGTGCTGACTCCTGCGAATTCCCCAAATGTGGGAATCTCGACTGCATAATTTCTGGTAGTGGGGGACTGCGTTCGCGCTCTCCCCTGATCCACATGTCAAAGGAAAAATGTCCACCACTTCCTCCATGCAGACCAATCCATGTGTAATTTGCGTTGGAGTGCCGGGGAAAGGCCTCACTGGTGCCTTTGCCCTGTTCAGACGAGGCCCACGAGTCCTGCCCGGCCTGGCTCGCTGGAGAAAAGGGGGAGTGTACGGAGAGTGGGCTTGACATGTAAAATGTGCAGCGATTGCACCACGCTCTTGCTGAGCTTGCGTTGTGCTCGTGAAAGGAAACCTGTCCAGATATCGGTGCTCGCACAGCCCCCGTGGTTGTTTGATATTGGAGTGATTGATGAGCTCTTTTCTCTGTCTCTTGGACACAGGAAGCGCTTCCAAACTAGCTATCATTGGAAACTTCATTTGTGGAATGGAGAAATAAACCAGTAGACACGTAAACCACAGGGATAGTACTTGTTGCCCACACGTCCAAAACAGTGTTGAGCCGCGCAATTGATCAATTGCACGAGTGTCTGGTGTGTGTTATATTCTTTACTCTCCAACACTTCAAGCGTGCACCACGATCCAGGGGTGTGCGTCTGGGAAGCAGGACGCTGCCTCAGACAGCTCAAGCTCATACTTACCTGGCAGGGGAGATACCATGATCAGCAAGGTGGTTCTCCCAGGGCGAGGCTAAGCCATTGCACTGCGGCTGTGCTGACTCCTGCGAATTCCCCAAATGTGGGAATCTCGACTGCATAATTTCTGGTAGTGGGGGACTGCGTTCGCGCTCTCCCCTGATCCACATGTCAAAGGAAAAATGTCCACCACTTCCTCCATGCAGACCAATCCATGTGTAATTTGCGTTGGAGTGCCGGGGAAAGGCCTCACTGGTGACTTTGCCCTGTTCAGACGAGGCCCACGAGTCCTGCCCGGCCTGGCTCGCTGGAGAAAAGGGGGAGTGTACGGAGAGTGGGCTTGACATGTAAAATGTGCAGCGATTGCACCACGCTCTTGCTGAGCTTGCGTTGTGCTCGTGAAAGGAAACCTGTCCAGATATCGGTGCTCGCACAGCCCCCGTGGTTGTTTGATATTGGAGTGATTGATGAGCTCTTTTCTCTGTCTCTTGGACACAGGAAGCGCTTCCAAACTAGCTATCATTGGAAACTTCATTTGTGGAATGGAGAAATAAACCAGTAGACACGTAAACCACAGGGATAGTACTTGTTGCCCACACGTCCAAAACAGTGTTGAGCCGCGCAATTGATCAATTGCACGAGTGTCTGGTGTGTGTTATATTCTTTACTCTCCAACACTTCAAGCGTGCACCACGATCCAGGGGTGTGCGTCTGGGAAGCAGCACGCTGCCTCAGACAGCTCAAGCTCATACTTACCTGGCAGGGGAGATACCATGATCAGCAAGGTGGTTCTCCCAGGGCGAGGCTAAGCCATTGCACTGCGGCTGTGCTGACTCCTGCGAATTCCCCAAATGTGGGAATCTCGACTGCACAATTTCTGGTAGTGGGGGACTGCGTTCGCGCTCTCCCCTGATCCACATGTCAAAGGAAAAATGTCCACCACTTCCTCCATGCAGACCAATCCATGCGTAATTTACGTTGGAGTGCCGGGGAAAGGCCTCACTGGTGCCTTTGCCCTGTTCAGACGAGGCCCACGAGTCCTGCCCGGTCTGGCTCGCTGGAGAAAATGGGGAGTGTACGGAGAGTGGGCTTGACATGTAAAATGTGCAGCGATTGCACCACGCTCTTGCTGAGCTTGCGTTGTGCTCGTGAAAGGAAACCTGTCCAGATATCGGTGCTCGCACAGCCCCCGTGGTTGTTTGATATTGGAGTGATTGATGAGCTCTTTTCTCTGTCTCTTGGACACAGGAAGCGCTTCCAAACTAGCTATCATTGGAAACTTCATTTGTGGAATGGAGAAATAAACCAGTAGACACGTAAACCACAGGGATAGTACTTGTTGCCCACACGTCCAAAACAGTGTTGAGCCGCGCAATTGATCAATTGCACGAGTGTCTGGTGTGTGTTATATTCTTTACTCTCCAACACTTCAAGCGTGCACCACGATCCAGGGGTGTGCGTCTGGGAAGCAGCACGCTGCCTCAGACAGCTCAAGCTCATACTTACCTGGCAGGGGAGATACCATGATCAGCAAGGTGGTTCTCCCAGGGCGAGGCTAAGCCATTGCACTGCGGCTGTGCTGACTCCTGCGAATTCCCCAAATGTGGGAATCTCGACTGCATAATTTCTGGTAGTGGGGGACTGCGTTCGCGCTCTCCCCTGATCCACATGTCAAAGGAAAAATGTCCACCACTTCCTCCATGCAGATCAATCCATGCGTAATTTGCGTTGGAGTGCCGGGGAAAGGCCTCACTGGTGCCTTTGCCCTGTTCAGACGAGGCCCACGAGTCCTGCCCGGTCTGGCTCGCTGGAGAAAAGGGGGAGTGTACGGAGAGTGGGCTTGACATGTAAAATGTGCAGCGATTGCACCACGCTCTTGCTGAGCTTGCGTTGTGCTCGTGAAAGGAAACCTGTCCAGATATCGGTGCTCGCACAGCCCCCGTGGTTGTTTGATATTGGAGTGATTGATGAGCTCTTTTCTCTGTCTCTTGGACACAGGAAGCGCTTCCAAACTAGCTATCATTGGAAACTTCATTTGTGGAATGGAGAAATAAACCAGTAGACACGTAAACCACAGGGATAGTACTTGTTGCCCACACGTCCAAAACAGTGTTGAGCCGCGCAATTGATCAATTGCACGAGTGTCTGGTGTGTGTTATATTCTTTACTCTCCAACACTTCAAGCGTGCACCACGATCCAGGGGTGTGCGTCTGGGAAGCAGGACGCTGCCTCAGACAGCTCAAGCTCATACTTACCTGGCAGGGGAGATACCATGATCAGCAAGGTGGTTCTACCAGGGCGAGGCTAAGCCATTGCACTGCGGCTGTGCTGACTCCTGCGAATTCCCCAAATGTGGGAATCTCGACTGCATAATTTCTGGTAGTGGGGGACTGCGTTCGCGCTCTCCCCTGATCCACATGTCAAAGGAAAAATGTCCACCACTTCCTCCATGCAGACCAATCCATGTGTAATTTGCGTTGGAGTGCCGGGGAAAGGCCTCACTGGTGCCTTTGCCCTGTTCAGACGAGGCCCACGAGTCCTGCCCGGCCTGGCTCGCTGGAGAAAAGGGGGAGTGTACGGAGAGTGGGCTTGACATGTAAAATGTGCAGCGATTGCACCACGCTCTTGCTGAGCTTGCGTTGTGCTCGTGAAAGGAAACCTGTCCAGATATCGGTGCTCGCACAGCCCCCGTGGTTGTTTGATATTGGAGTGATTGATGAGCTCTTTTCTCTGTCTCTTGGACACAGGAAGCGCTTCCAAACTAGCTATCATTGGAAACTTCATTTGTGGAATGGAGAAATAAACCAGTAGACACGTAAACCACAGGGATAGTACTTGTTGCCCACACGTCCAAAACAGTGTTGAGCCGCGCAATTGATCAATTGCACGAGTGTCTGGTGTGTGTTATATTCTTTACTCTCCAACACTTCAAGCGTGCACCACGATCCAGGGGTGTGCGTCTGGGAAGCAGCACGCTGCCTCAGACAGCTCAAGCTCATACCTACCTGGCAGGGGAGATACCATGATCAGCAAGGTGGTTCTCCCAGGGCGAGGCTAAGCCATTGCACTGCGGCTGTGCTGACACCTGCGAATTCCCCAAATGTGGGAATCTCGACTGCATAATTTCTGGTAGTGGGGGACTGCGTTCGCGCTCTCCCCTAATCCACATGTCAAAGGAAAAATGTCCACCACTTCCTCCATGCAGACCAATCCATGTGTAATTTGCGTTGGAGTGCCGGGGAAAGGCCTCACTGGTGCCTTTGCCCTGTTCAGACGAGGCCCACGAGTCCTGCCCGGCCTGGCTCGCTGGAGAAAAGGGGGAGTGTACGGAGAGTGGGCTTGACATGTAAAATGTGCAGCGATTGCACCACGCTCTTGCTGAGCTTGCGTTGTGCTCGTGAAAGGAAACCTGTCCAGATATCGGTGCTCGCACAGCCCCCGTGGTTGTTTGATATTGGAGTGATTGATGAGCTCTTTTCTCTGTCTCTTGGACACAGGAAGCGCTTCCAAACTAGCTATCATTGGAAACTTCATTTGTGGAATGGAGAAATAAACCAGTAGACACGTAAACCACAGGGATAGTACTTGTTGCCCACACGTCCAAAACAGTGTTGAGCCGCGCAATTGATCAATTGCACGAGTGTCTGGTGTGTGTTATATTCTTTACTCTCCAACACTTCAAGCGTGCACCACGATCCAGGGGTGTGCGTCTGGGAAGCAGGACGCTGCCTCAGACAGCTCAAGCTCATACTTACCTGGCAGGGGAGATACGATGATCAGCAAGGTGGTTCTACCAGGGCGAGGCTAAGCCATTGCACTGCGGCTGTGCTGACTCCTGCGAATTCCCCAAATGTGGGAATCTCGACTGCATAATTTCTGGTAGTGGGGGACTGCGTTCGCGCTCTCCCCTGATCCACATGTCAAAGGAAAAATGTCCACCACTTCCTCCATGCAGACCAATCCATGTGTAATTTGCGTTGGAGTGCCGGGGAAAGGCCTCACTGGTGCCTTTGCCCTGTTCAGACGAGGCCCACGAGTCCTGCCCGGCCTGGCTCGCTGGAGAAAAGGGGGAGTGTACGGAGAGTGGGCTTGACATGTAAAATGTGCAGCGATTGCACCACGCTCTTGCTGAGCTTGCGTTGTGCTCGTGAAAGGAAACCTGTCCAGATATCGGTGCTCGCACAGCCCCCGTGGTTGTTTGATATTGGAGTGATTGATGAGCTCTTTTCTCTGTCTCTTGGACACAGGAAGCGCTTCCAAACTAGCTATCATTGGAAACTTCATTTGTGGAATGGAGAAATAAACCAGTAGACACGTAAACCACAGGGATAGTACTTGTTGCCCACACGTCCAAAACAGTGTTGAGCCGCGCAATTGATCAATTGCACGAGTGTCTGGTGTGTGTTATATTCTTTACTCTCCAACACTTCAAGCGTGCACCACGATCCAGGGGTGTGCGTCTGGGAAGCAGCACGCTGCCTCAGACAGCTCAAGCTCATACTTACCTGGCAGGGGAGATACCATGATCAGCAAGGTGGTTCTCCCAGGGCGAGGCTAAGCCATTGCACTGCGGCTGTGCTGACTCCTGCGAATTCCCCAAATGTGGGAATCTCGACTGCATAATTTCTGGTAGTGGGGGACTGCGTTCGCGCTCTCCCCTGATCCACATGTCAAAGGAAAAATGTCCACCACTTCCTCCATGCAGACCAATCCATGTGTAATTTGCGTTGGAGTGCCGGGGAAAGGCCTCACTGGTGACTTTGCCCTGTTCAGACGAGGCCCACGAGTCCTGCCCGGCCTGGCTCGCTGGAGAAAAGGGGGAGTGTACGGAGAGTGGGCTTGACATGTAAAATGTGCAGCGATTGCACCACGCTCTTGCTGAGCTTGCGTTGTGCTCGTGAAAGGAAACCTGTCCAGATATCGGTGCTCGCACAGCCCCCGTGGTTGTTTGATATTGGAGTGATTGATGAGCTCTTTTCTCTGTCTCTTGGACACAGGAAGCGCTTCCAAACTAGCTATCATTGGAAACTTCATTTGTGGAATGGAGAAATAAACCAGTAGACACGTAAACCACAGGGATAGTACTTGTTGCCCACACGTCCAAAACAGTGTTGAGCCGCGCAATTGATCAATTGCACGAGTGTCTGGTGTGTGTTATATTCTTTACTCTCCAACACTTCAAGCGTGCACCACGATCCAGGGGTGTGCGTCTGGGAAGCAGCACGCTGCCTCAGACAGCTCAAGCTCATACTTACCTGGCAGGGGAGATACCATGATCAGCAAGGTGGTTCTCCCAGGGCGAGGCTTGCGTTGTGCTCGTGAAAGGAAACCTGTCCAGATATCGGTGCTCGCACAGCCCCCGTGGTTGTTTGATATTGGAGTGATTGATGAGCTCTTTTCTCTGTCTCTTGGACACAGGAAGCGCTTCCAAACTAGCTATCATTGGAAACTTCATTTGTGGAATGGAGAAATAAACCAGTAGACACGTAAACCACAGGGATAGTACTTGTTGCCCACACGTCCAAAACAGTGTTGAGCCGCGCAATTGATCAATTGCACGAGTGTCTGGTGTGTGTTATATTCTTTACTCTCCAACACTTCAAGCGTGCACCACGATCCAGGGGTGTGCGTCTGGGAAGCAGGACGCTGCCTCAGACAGCTCAAGCTCATACTTACCTGGCAGGGGAGATACCATGATCAGCAAGGTGGTTCTACCAGGGCGAGGCTAAGCCATTGCACTGCGGCTGTGCTGACTCCTGCGAATTCCCCAAATGTGGGAATCTCGACTGCATAATTTCTGGTAGTGGGGGACTGCGTTCGCGCTCTCCCCTGATCCACATGTCAAAGGAAAAATGTCCACCACTTCCTCCATGCAGACCAATCCATGTGTAATTTGCGTTGGAGTGCCGGGGAAAGGCCTCACTGGTGCCTTTGCCCTGTTCAGACGAGGCCCACGAGTCCTGCCCGGCCTGGCTCGCTGGAGAAAAGGGGGAGTGTACGGAGAGTGGGCTTGACATGTAAAATGTGCAGCGATTGCACCACGCTCTTGCTGAGCTTGCGTTGTGCTCGTGAAAGGAAACCTGTCCAGATATCGGTGCTCGCACAGCCCCCGTGGTTGTTTGATATTGGAGTGATTGATGAGCTCTTTTCTCTGTCTCTTGGACACAGGAAGCGCTTCCAAACTAGCTATCATTGGAAACTTCATTTGTGGAATGGAGAAATAAACCAGTAGACACGTAAACCACAGGGATAGTACTTGTTGCCCACACGTCCAAAACAGTGTTGAGCCGCGCAATTGATCAATTGCACGAGTGTCTGGTGTGTGTTATATTCTTTACTCTCCAACACTTCAAGCGTGCACCACGATCCAGGGGTGTGCGTCTGGGAAGCAGGACGCTGCCTCAGACAGCTCAAGCTCATACTTACCTGGCAGGGGAGATACCATGATCAGCAAGGTGGTTCTCCCAGGGCGAGGCTTCCATTGCACTGCGGCTGTGCTGACTCCTGCGAATTCCCCAAATGTGGGAATCTCGACTGCATAATTTCTGGTAGTGGGGGACTGCGTTCGTGCTCTCCCCTGATCCACATGTCAAAGGAAAAATGTCCACCACTTCCTCCATGCAGACCAATCCATGTGTAATTTGCGTTGGAGTGCCGGGGAAAGGCCTCACTGGTGCCTTTGCCCTGTTCAGACGAGGCCCACGAGTCCTGCCCGGCCTGGCTCGCTGGAGAAAAGGGGGAGTGTACGGAGAGTGGGCTTGACATGTAAAATGTGCAGCGATTGCACCACGCTCTTGCTGAGCTTGCGTTGTGCTCGTGAAAGGAAACCTGTCCAGATATCGGTGCTCGCACAGCCCCCGTGGTTGTTTGATATTGGAGTGATTGATGAGCTCTTTTCTCTGTCTCTTGGACACAGGAAGCGCTTCCAAACTAGCTATCATTGGAAACTTCATTTGTGGAATGGAGAAATAAACCAGTAGACACGTAAACCACAGGGATAGTACTTGTTGCCCACACGTCCAAAACAGTGTTGAGCCGCGCAATTGATCAATTGCACGAGTGTCTGGTGTGTGTTATATTCTTTACTCTCCAACACTTCAAGCGTGCACCACGATCCAGGGGTGTGCGTCTGGGAAGCAGGACGCTGCCTCAGACAGCTCAAGCTCATACTTACCTGGCAGGGGAGATACGATGATCAGCAAGGTGGTTCTACCAGGGCGAGGCTAAGCCATTGCACTGCGGCTGTGCTGACTCCTGCGAATTCCCCAAATGTGGGAATCTCGACTGCATAATTTCTGGTAGTGGGGGACTGCGTTCGCGCTCTCCCCTGATCCACATGTCAAAGGAAAAATGTCCACCACTTCCTCCATGCAGACCAATCCATGTGTAATTTGCGTTGGAGTGCCGGGGAAAGGCCTCACTGGTGCCTTTGCCCTGTTCAGACGAGGCCCACGAGTCCTGCCCGGCCTGGCTCGCTGGAGAAAAGGGGGAGTGTACGGAGAGTGGGCTTGACATGTAAAATGTGCAGCGATTGCACCACGCTCTTGCTGAGCTTGCGTTGTGCTCGTGAAAGGAAACCTGTCCAGATATCGGTGCTCGCACAGCCCCCGTGGTTGTTTGATATTGGAGTGATTGATGAGCTCTTTTCTCTGTCTCTTGGACACAGGAAGCGCTTCCAAACTAGCTATCATTGGAAACTTCATTTGTGGAATGGAGAAATAAACCAGTAGACACGTAAACCACAGGGATAGTACTTGTTGCCCACACGTCCAAAACAGTGTTGAGCCGCGCAATTGATCAATTGCACGAGTGTCTGGTGTGTGTTATATTCTTTACTCTCCAACACTTCAAGCGTGCACCACGATCCAGGGGTGTGCGTCTGGGAAGCAGCACGCTGCCTCAGACAGCTCAAGCTCATACTTACCTGGCAGGGGAGATACCATGATCAGCAAGGTGGTTCTCCCAGGGCGAGGCTAAGCCATTGCACTGCGGCTGTGCTGACTCCTGCGAATTCCCCAAATGTGGGAATCTCGACTGCATAATTTCTGGTAGTGGGGGACTGCGTTCGCGCTCTCCCCTGATCCACATGTCAAAGGAAAAATGTCCACCACTTCCTCCATGCAGACCAATCCATGCGTAATTTGCGTTGGAGTGCCGGGGAAAGGCCTCACTGGTGCCTTTGCCCTGTTCAGACGAGGCCCACGAGTCCTGCCCGGCCTGGCTCGCTGGAGAAAAGGGGGAGTGTACGGAGAGTGGGCTTGACATGTAAAATGTGCAGCGATTGCACCACGCTCTTGCTGAGCTTGCGTTGTGCTCGTGAAAGGAAACCTGTCCAGATATCGGTGCTCGCACAGCCCCCGTGGTTGTTTGATATTGGAGTGATTGATGAGCTCTTTTCTCTGTCTCTTGGACACAGGAAGCGCTTCCAAACTAGCTATCATTGGAAACTTCATTTGTGGAATGGAGAAATAAACCAGTAGACACGTAAACCACAGGGATAGTACTTGTTGCCCACACGTCCAAAACAGTGTTGAGCCGCGCAATTGATCAATTGCACGAGTGTCTGGTGTGTGTTATATTCTTTACTCTCCAACACTTCAAGCGTGCACCACGATCCAGGGGTGTGCGTCTGGGAAGCAGCACGCTGCCTCAGACAGCTCAAGCTCATACTTACCTGGCAGGGGAGATACCATGATCAGCAAGGTGGTTCTCCCAGGGCGAGGCTAAGCCATTGCACTGCGGCTGTGCTGACTCCTGCGAATTCCCCAAATGTGGGAATCTCGACTGCATAATTTCTGGTAGTGGGGGACTGCGTTCGCGCTCTCCCCTGATCCACATGTCAAAGGAAAAATGTCCACCACTTCCTCCATGCAGACCAATCCATGTGTAATTTGTGCATAATTTCTGGTAGTGGGGGACTGCGTTCGCGCTCTCCCCTGATCCACATGTCAAAGGAAAAATGTCCACCACTTCCTCCATGCAGACCAATCCATGTGTAATTTGCGTTGGAGTGCCGGGGAAAGGCCTCACTGGTGCCTTTGCCCTGTTCAGACGAGGCCCACGAGTCCCGCCCGGCCTGGCTCGCTGGAGAAAAGGGGGAGTGTACGGAGAGTGGGCTTGACATGTAAAATGTGCAGCGATTGCACCACGCTCTTGCTGAGCTTGCGTTGTGCTCGTGAAAGGAAACCTGTCCAGATATCGGTGCTCGCACAGCCCCCGTGGTTGTTTGATATTGGAGTGATTGATGAGCTCTTTTCTCTGTCTCTTGGACACAGGAAGCGCTTCCAAACTAGCTATCATTGGAAACTTCATTTGTGGAATGGAGAAATAAACCAGTAGACACGTAAACCACAGGGATAGTACTTGTTGCCCACACGTCCAAAACAGTGTTGAGCCGCGCAATTGATCAATTGCACGAGTGTCTGGTGTGTGTTATATTCTTTACTCTCCAACACTTCAAGCGTGCACCACGATCCAGGGGTGTGCGTCTGGGAAGCAGGACGCTGCCTCAGACAGCTCAAGCTCATACCTACCTGGCAGGGGAGATACCATGATCAGCAAGGTGGTTCTACCAGGGCGAGGCTAAGCCATTGCACTGCGGCTGTGCTGACTCCTGCGAATTCCCCAAATGTGGGAATCTCGACTGCATAATTTCTGGTAGTGGGGGACTGCGTTCGCGCTCTCCCCTGATCCACATGTCAAAGGAAAAATGTCCACCACTTCCTCCATGCAGACCAATCCATGTGTAATTTGCGTTGGAGTGCCGGGGAAAGGCCTCACTGGTGCCTTTGCCCTGTTCAGACGAGGCCCACGAGTCCTGCCCGGCCTGGCTCGCTGGAGAAAAGGGGGAGTGTACGGAGAGTGGGCTTGACATGTAAAATGTGCAGCGATTGCACCACGCTCTTGCTGAGCTTGCGTTGTGCTCGTGAAAGGAAACCTGTCCAGATATCGGTGCTCGCACAGCCCCCGTGGTTGTTTGATATTGGAGTGATTGATGAGCTCTTTTCTCTGTCTCTTGGACACAGGAAGCGCTTCCAAACTAGCTATCATTGGAAACTTCATTTGTGGAATGGAGAAATAAACCAGTAGACACGTAAACCACAGGGATAGTACTTGTTGCCCACACGTCCAAAACAGTGTTGAGCCGCGCAATTGATCAATTGCACGAGTGTCTGGTGTGTGTTATATTCTTTACTCTCCAACACTTCAAGCGTGCACCACGATCCAGGGGTGTGCGTCTGGGAAGCAGCACGCTGCCTCAGACAGCTCAAGCTCATACTTACCTGGCAGGGGAGATACCATGATCAGCAAGGTGGTTCTCCCAGGGCGAGGCTAAGCCATTGCACTGCGGCTGTGCTGACTCCTGCGAATTCCCCAAATGTGGGAATCTCGACTGCATAATTTCTGGTAGTGGGGGACTGCGTTCGCGCTCTCCCCTGATCCACATGTCAAAGGAAAAATGTCCACCACTTCCTATATGCAGACCAATCCATGTGTAATTTGCGTTGGAGTGCCGGGGAAAGGCCTCACTGGTGCCTTTGCCCTGTTCAGACGAGGCCCACGAGTCCTGCCCGGTCTGGCTCGCTGGAGAAAAGGGGGACTGTACGGAGAGTGGGCTTGACATGTAAAATGTGCAGCGATTGCACCACGCTCTTGCTGAGCTTGCGTTGTGCTCGTGAAAGGAAACCTGTCCAGATATCGGTGCTCGCACAGCCCCCGTGGTTGTTTGATATTGGAGTGATTGATGAGCTCTTTTCTCTGTCTCTTGGACACAGGAAGCGCTTCCAAACTAGCTATCATTGGAAACTTCATTTGTGGAATGGAGAAATAAACCAGTAGACACGTAAACCACAGGGATAGTACTTGTTGCCCACACGTCCAAAACAGTGTTGAGCCGCGCAATTGATCAATTGCACGAGTGTCTGGTGTGTGTTATATTCTTTACTCTCCAACACTTCAAGCGTGCACCACGATCCAGGGGTGTGCGTCTGGGAAGCAGCACGCTGCCTCAGACAGCTCAAGTTCATACTTACCTGGCAGGGGAGATACCATGATCAGCAAGGTGGTTCTCCCAGGGCGAGGCTAAGCCATTGCACTGCGGCTGTGCTGACTCCTGCGAATTCCCCAAATGTGGGAATCTCGACTGCATAATTTCTGGTAGTGGGGGACTGCGTTCGCGCTCTCCCCTGATCCACATGTCAAAGGAAAAATGTCCACCACTTCCTCCATGCAGACCAATCCA
This sequence comes from Antennarius striatus, assembly GCF_040054535.1. Taxonomy (NCBI): domain Eukaryota; kingdom Metazoa; phylum Chordata; class Actinopteri; order Lophiiformes; family Antennariidae; genus Antennarius; species Antennarius striatus. Next base: position 2,255,636 of record NC_090792.1, read on the forward strand.
TGTGTAATTTGCGTTGGAGTGCCGGGAAAAGGCCTCACTGGTGCCTTTGCCCTGTTCAGACGAGGCCCACGAGTCCTGCCCGGCCTGGCTCGCTGGAGAAAAGGGGGAGTGTACGGAGAGTGGGCTTGACATGTAAAATGTGCAGCGATTGCACCACGCTCTTGCTGAGCTTGCGTTGTGCTCGTGAAAGGAAACCTGTCCAGATATCGGTGCTCGCACAGCCCCCGTGGTTGTTTGATATTGGAGTGATTGATGAGCTCTTTTCTCTGTCTCTTGGACACAGGAAGCGCTTCCAAACTAGCTATCATTGGAAACTTCATTTGTGGAATGGAGAAATAAACCAGTAGACACGTAAACCACAGGGATAGTACTTGTTGCCCACACGTCCAAAACAGTGTTGAGCCGCGCAATTGATCAATTGCACGAGTGTCTGGTGTGTGTTATATTCTTTACTCTCCAACACTTCAAGCGTGCACCACGATCCAGGGGTGTGCGTCTGGGAAGCAGCACGCTGCCTCAGACAGCTCAAGCTCATACTTACCTGGCAGGGGAGATACCATGATCAGCAAGGTGGTTCTCCCAGGGCGAGGCTAAGCCATTGCACTGCGGCTGTGCTGACTCCTGCGAATTCCCCAAATGTGGGAATCTCGACTGCATAATTTCTGGTAGTGGGGGACTGCGTTCGCGCTCTCCCCTGATCCACATGTCAAAGGAAAAATGTCCACCACTTCCTCCATGCAGACCAATCCATGCGTAATTTGCGTTGGAGTGCCGGGGAAAGGCCTCACTGGTGCCTTTGCCCTGTTCAGACGAGGCCCACGAGTCCTGCCCGGTCTGGCTCGCTGGAGAAAAGGGGGAGTGTACGGAGAGTGGGCTTGACATGTAAAATGTGCAGCGATTGCACCACGCTCTTGCTGAGCTTGCGTTGTGCTCGTGAAAGGAAACCTGTCAAGATATCGGTGCTCGCACAGCCCCCGTGGTTGTTTGATATTGGAGTGATTGATGAGCTCTTTTCTCTGTCTCTTGGACACAGGAAGCGCTTCCAAACTAGCTATCATTGGAAACTTCATTTGTGGAATGGAGAAATAAACCAGTAGACACGTAAACCACAGGGATAGTACTTGTTGCCCACACGTCCAAAACAGTGTTGAGCCGCGCAATTGATCAATTGCACGAGTGTCTGGTGTGTGTTATATTCTTTACTCTCCAACACTTCAAGCGTGCACCACGATCCAGGGGTGTGCGTCTGGGAAGCAGCACGCTGCCTCAGACAGCTCAAGCTCATACTTACCTGGCAGGGGAGATACCATGATCAGCAAGGTGGTTCTCCCAGGGCGAGGCTAAGCCATTGCACTGCGGCTGTGCTGACTCCTGCGAATTCCCCAAATGTGGGAATCTCGACTGCATAATTTCTGGTAGTGGGGGACTGCGTTCGCGCTCTCCCCTGATCCACATGTCAAAGGAAAAATGTCCACCACTTCCTCCATGCAGACCAATCCATGTGTAATTTGCGTTGGAGTGCCGGGGAAAGGCCTCACTGGTGCCTTTGCCCTGTTCAGACGAGGCCCACGAGTCCTGCCCGGCCTGGCTCGCTGGAGAAAAGGGGGAGTGTACGGAGAGTGGGCTTGACATGTAAAATGTGCAGCGATTGCACCACGCTCTTGCTGAGCTTGCGTTGTGCTCGTGAAAGGAAACCTGTCCAGATATCGGTGCTCGCACAGCCCCCGTGGTTGTTTGATATTGGAGTGATTGATGAGCTCTTTTCTCTGTCTCTTGGACACAGGAAGCGCTTCCAAACTAGCTATCATTGGAAACTTCATTTGTGGAATGGAGAAATAAACCAGTAGACACGTAAACCACAGGGATAGTACTTGTTGCCCACACGTCCAAAACAGTGTTGAGCCGCGCAATTGATCAATTGCACGAGTGTCTGGTGTGTGTTATATTCTTTACTCTCCAACACTTCAAGCGTGCACCACGATCCAGGGGTGTGCGTCTGGGAAGAAGGACGCTGCCTCAGACAGCTCAAGCTCATACTTACCTGGCAGGGGAGATACCATGATCAGCAAGGTGGTTCTCCCAAGGCGAGGCTAAGCCATTGCACTGCGGCTGTGCTGACTCCTGCGAATTCCCCAAATGTGGGAATCTCGACTGCATAATTTCTGGTAGTGGGGGACTGCGTTCGCGCTCTCCCCTGATCCACATGTCAAAGGAAAAATGTCCACCACTTCCTCCATGCAGACCAATCCATGTGTAATTTGCGTTGGAGTGCCGGGGAAAGGCCTCACTGGTGCCTTTGCCCTGTTCAGACGAGGCCCACGAGTCCTGCCCGGCCTGGCTCGCTGGAGAAAAGGGGGACTGTACGGAGAGTGGGCTTGACATGTAAAATGTGCAGCGATTGCACCACGCTCTTGCTGAGCTTGCGTTGTGCTCGTGAAAGGAAACCTGTCCAGATATCGGTGCTCGCACAGCCCCCGTGGTTGTTTGATATTGGAGTGATTGATGAGCTCTTTTCTCTGTCTCTTGGACACAGGAAGCGCTTCCAAACTAGCTATCATTGGAAACTTCATTTGTGGAATGGAGAAATAAACCAGTAGACACGTAAACCACAGGGATAGTACTTGTTGCCCACACGTCCAAAACAGTGTTGAGCCGCGCAATTGATCAATTGCACGAGTGTCTGGTGTGTGTTATATTCTTTACTCTCCAACACTTCAAGCGTGCACCACGATCCAGGGGTGTGCGTCTGGGAAGCAGCACGCTGCCTCAGACAGCTCAAGCTCATACTTACCTGGCAGGGGAGATACCATGATCAGCAAGGTGGTTCTCCCAGGGCGAGGCTAAGCCATTGCACTGCGGCTGTGCTGACTCCTGCGAATTCCCCAAATGTGGGAATCTCGACTGCATAATTTCTGGTAGTGGGGGACTGCGTTCGCGCTCTCCCCTGATCCACATGTCAAAGGAAAAATGTCCACCACTTCCTCCATGCAGACCAATCCATGCGTAATTTGCGTTGGAGTGCCGGGGAAAGGCCTCACTGGTGCCTTTGCCCTGTTCAGACGAGGCCCACGAGTCCTGCCCGGTCTGGCTCGCTGGAGAAAAGGGGGAGTGTACGGAGAGTGGGCTTGACATGTAAAATGTGCAGCGATTGCACCACGCTCTTGCTGAGCTTGCGTTGTGCTCGTGAAAGGAAACCTGTCAAGATATCGGTGCTCGCACAGCCCCCGTGGTTGTTTGATATTGGAGTGATTGATGAGCTCTTTTCTCTGTCTCTTGGACACAGGAAGCGCTTCCAAACTAGCTATCATTGGAAACTTCATTTGTGGAATGGAGAAATAAACCAGTAGACACGTAAACCACAGGGATAGTACTTGTTGCCCACACGTCCAAAACAGTGTTGAGCCGCGCAATTGATCAATTGCACGAGTGTCTGGTGTGTGTTATATTCTTTACTCTCCAACACTTCAAGCGTGCACCACGATCCAGGGGTGTGCGTCTGGGAAGCAGCACGCTGCCTCAGACAGCTCAAGCTCATACTTACCTGGCAGGGGAGATACCATGATCAGCAAGGTGGTTCTCCCAGGGCGAGGCTAAGCCATTGCACTGCGGCTGTGCTGACTCCTGCGAATTCCCCAAATGTGGGAATCTCGACTGCATAATTTCTGGTAGTGGGGGACTGCGTTCGCGCTCTCCCCTGATCCACATGTCAAAGGAAAAATGTCCACCACTTCCTCCATGCAGACCAATCCATGCGTAATTTGCGTTGGAGTGCCGGGGAAAGGCCTCACTGGTGCCTTTGCCCTGTTCAGACGAGGCCCACGAGTCCTGCCTCGTCTGGAGAAAAGTGAGTGTACGGAAACTGGGCTTGACATGTAAAATGTGCAGCAATTGCATTCAAAATGTCCAGCAATACCATTCCGGTTTACGGCTGAAATGGTCTTGCTCTTTGTTCCACAGTTTATCTGCCATATGTTACAGTTTACTCCCATGAACATGAGGGTCACATCCCTTTACCTTTGGTTACAGGTGTATCAGCCTATTGGCCAAAGGATGAAAGGCAGTGCACAGCAACCAAGTGGCAGCATCTCCACAAGGACTTGGCTAGGGGATCAGAGGCTATCTGGTAGAAGACTAGCGTGGACCAAAGTATGGAGTGTGAGCTGGTAGCTATTGAGGTTTGAGTTCTCTTCCTGAGCACTGTCCAGGTGTCCTTGAGCAAGGCACAGGCCCTACACTCCAACATCTCTCGCACTTAATTGCACCTTTACAGACTCTTTTTGCTGTATAGTTGTGCGCAACCATTTGTGCCAAAATATGTCTAACAACATTTCTCACTGAGGGATTAACTCACCGGCAGCCATTGACGTTTACAGATGTCAGTTATGTTTTTCAACAAGGTAGGTTTGGGGATAGTCTGGTGGAGCTGGTCAGAGAAAATCAGGCTTCTAATCATAGAATTTAGCATAATGGGGACTGATCAAGTTACAGAACAGAGAATGACAAATCAGACCAAGATGGAGAAGTGGCAGCTTATGATGCAACAAAGTTTGTGTATGTCAGAGCTCACCTACAAGTGAACACTGTCGCTCTGAGTGAAGTGCCTTGCTGTCAAGAATGGATAAAACAGACAGATCCTCAGTATCAGAGAAAGTCCACTGAAGGAGATAATTCGCTTCAAAGCACTCACAGCCAACGAGTTAATTGTCTTCTTCATCTTTTTTTTTGCTTTCTTCTTGAATTTTCTGGGAGAGGTCATGGAAAGTGCTCCAACTGGTGACTCTATTTTCACATGGGCAGTGACAGCGAGATTTGGAGAAAGGTATTACTGTCTGTCCATAACAAATATCTTGTTCAAGCACAGGGATGTCCACAAGTGCACATGGCACCAGAACCTCCTAGGCTATAGGTTAATGATTGACTTTTTTTGTGCCATTGGCCCTCCAGTCTTTTAAATACCTAGGTGAAACTTACAAAACTTACAAAATGTAAGCGGAGCATAGAGTCAATGATCGGCTTATGAGACAAGGACAATTATAGTCAGCATAACGAAATAGTAACACACACACACACACACACACACACACACACACACACACACACACACACACACACACACACACACACACACACACACACACACACACACACACACACACACACACACACACACACACACACACACACACACACAAAGTCATATCCCCCCTCTGTCCTGTAATGTGTGAATTGATGTTCCTTATGAGAAAAAAATTGACGCCTTGGGGTGGAAACAGCTTCACTTAATTTCTCCCAGTTTGAGAGAACTATTGTGTGTTAGTGTGTGTCTGTGTGGAGAATGTAAATGTGCTCAAGCTACAAATAAGACCTGTTAGCTTGAAATCAGTAAACCAGTAAACCAGTCTTGGTTGTATTTCCCTTTTCTGTTTTGTTTCATTGCATCCTTTCCATTTCAAGATCTCATTTACTCTTCTTCCAACTTTAGATAGATAGATAGATAGATAGATAGATAGATAGATAGATAGATAGATAGATAGATAGATAGATAGATAGATAGATAGATAGGTTTCCAACTTTCAGGAGGAGAGGATCATGGTGAATTAACTTTATTCATCTCTAATGTGATGAATAATGTGTTAATTAAAATCATAAACACCATTGGCTCCACTTCTGGGTCCAATTCCTTAAATTCCCCATTCCTCTCTCTCTCATAAACATGACACTTATCGACTAAAAATAGGTGCCTGCGGTAGCAGAAAATGACATACAGCAGTGAGAGAGAAATTCAACAGTAAAGTCAAGGCTAGATGGCTATAAGAGAATCAATTTTGCCGATTATAGCCTTCATTTGTATCTCAACTTCAGTTTAACCAGCTATGAATATTTTTCAGAATTATTCACTTAAAAATGGTCTCTTAAACAAACTTTAAATACTTTCAAGAACTCATCACTTCTGCTATGACCCCAAATATGTTTCATGATCCCTGAACCCAGCTAATATGAGAGAAATTTATGACACTGAAGACAAACCACACTGCAAAAAAAAGAAAAAAAGAAGGCATTACTTTATTGAGATAACAAAAGGAACCAACTTGAAACAAAGAAACTAAGAAAATCTAGTTAAGTGTAGCACTGTAGACACGTACTTATACTGCAGCTAGGACCACGGTCTAGGTTTGGAAGAGCAGGATAGAAATATACTCAAGAATAACAGACAAGAGGATGAGTTTAACTGCTGTGCTATTTATTCAGGAAATAGTAGGAAAAACAACGCTCATGACATGCCCAGTTACTGTATAAAATATGGGCACAGCTTCAAAATCTGAACAGCAAAGTTGGTAAATAATGGCTTTAAATCCTCCTCCCGTCTCATGGCCAGCAGGAATTAATCCTACAACTTCCATGACAAAAATCAAATGACATTTTAAAAAATATTTATCACCTCAGTGAGCTCATGATAAAAATCCTTTGTTTTAAGTTTTCTGCAATATGAAGCTGTGTTCTTTTGGTAATTTATGGTCTCATTTAGAGCAAAACACAGGGTAAAGTAGGGCATGCCTTAGGGTGTGGCTACCTTGTTACTGAATGGTTGCTGCCATGCTGTATGATTGGGTTATCGGATGATATTAGCCTTGCCCAACTCTCCAAAAAACAAAACAAACAAACAAACAAACGAAAACAGATGGATGCCATGCCAAACCTGTAGCTACAAAACTGTCATTCACAATCAATGTGGGACATAACAGCAGAGCATCGTTGTTGTTTTTTTGTTGTTTTTTTCTCAAAAATAAAATTTTTTCTGAGGGGTATAGCAGGGGAACAGATTAATGGAATAAATTGCTTTACATTGCTCTCAGACAAAAAAGAAAAGAAAAGGGAATTTCTCTGTGATGTTCATTCTCTGGAATCTAAAAATGCCAACCTCTTCCACTTTATCTTCACTGATGTACACATGTTATTCTCTTGTTCCTTATACAAAATTCCATAAACTAAACAGATCTGATTTGTTGGTGAGATAAACAGGTGGTAAGGTGCTGAGAAATAGAGAGATATATGGTAAAACATGTGAAAACCAAGATTAAGATTAAGTTTGAGGAAAAGAGTTCATGTTATCTTTATAAAACAGAAGTATGTGAAAGTAATTGATTATATTTTCATACTTCTGTGTTGTACAGCAGACTTGCTGCCAAGAGATTAATCTGTGTTAACACCGCTATTAATTTAGAGAGTGCTATTGAAATGATAAACCCACTCTGTGGGTTTGCATAGTTAATAGCACCTTTGGTAGAACATGTGCAAGTTAATTGTGAATATGTGTGTACAAATTTCTGCTCATACACAACCTGAAGGACAGATTTAAATTCTTGAAACGCACACAAATACCAGCATCTAAAAATCACTATCACACACTTGTCATTTGTTTTAGTATTTTTCTCTCTGCCTTCAGAATTATTACATTAATTGGATTTTATGCAGCTTTAGTAGGTCTCAAATCAATCAGGTCGCAGAAGAGTGGATGGTATTTGAGAGCGACACATCATACTCTCACACAGCAATTAAGCATTCAGGGCTATGTTGTTCTCTTGGGATGCACAATGGATGCACTTGCCCACTTGTCAAACATATGGTGACTCATCACTGTTGTCCAGTATTACCTGTAGTTGCAGCTCTGCTCACCCCTCCAATGGGCATTGTTCTTTGTAATGAGGGTTCATATACTTGATGAAGAGCTGTTGTTGCTGAGGTAGTCTGATCACGCCCTGTATTGACATTCTCAGTCACCTGCGTGAGCCCTTGACACACTAATGGTTGAGCATTGTGCTCATTAAATGTGAGCTGTTGAACACAAACCCAAATCTACTGTTCAGATCGATTTTTTCTCCAGCAATACACCTTTTTTCAACGCCAAACATCTTTTCTTTTCACCATGTTGATAGACAAAGTGGGCATGCTTTGCATTTCTTAAAAAGAGACATGGATGAGTTCTAAATGCTTAACAGTACCAACATCTGTGGAAACATCTGTATTTGTCGGGTTTTTCCATTCCATCATTCAGGGATTTCATTTTAATTTGTCAACCATCTGCATTTCAGTCATGAGAAACAAGTGACCGAAGTAAAGATTACTGTTTATTTCAGAATATGAATATGAGCTAATTATTCCAACACAGATCCTTGGGTGATTAAACTCTTTAGGGAGATGTGATTGAAAGAACTGCGTCCAGAGCAAATAAATCCACCACCACTCTACCACACTAGTCACACGCGTGTATCTATATCTGTACTGTATGTAAGTACAGAACCGTAACTCACGCAAACAAAGGGCCTGTAGGCATGCAAGTGATGGGGAGGTAGAGTCCCAGGCAGCGACTTGGTGTGCCCAATGAGCAGCTTATAAAAGGGCCTCAGCAGGTGAACCGGCAACTCCCACTGCTAGTTCACACTCCAGATTTTAAAATCAGGTGAAAGCATCCTGGTTGACTCTCCAGCAGTAGCCTTTGGACGTCCCCTCGGAACATCTACCTCTGCTGAAGTGTGTGAGGTCTTTCTGCTGTTCTTGACAATGATCCACAACACTGATGTAGCAACTTGTTACTGATTAAACTCCAAGCTGTTTGAATTTGAAGAGCCCAGTCTGATAGAGAATTTGAGCAGACGTTTTATACATTGAGAATTAATGAGTTTCAATTCCACATTCATATTCTAGTCGGTTCTGTGGTACAAAAAGGTCACAGAATGATGTTTTGACAGGTGGGAGCAACGATGAACTCACTAATGGGTCTAACTCCCTCGCCAGACAATGGAGCATGGTGTGTGTGCGTGTGTGTGTGTGTCTGTGGTTTTTTTTTTACAGAAAAAGCACACTATATTTGCTAAAATGCTTTTATCTGGATGCAGATTCTGCCAAGATTTAATTTTAATGTGCTCGTTTCTTTTGCGCCTCATGCTGCCTGGCATCAAGATACTTTATTTTATTATTTTTTTTAAATGTTATTTCAAATAATATTCTTACGCCTACATCGCCAAGATATCCTCATTTCTCTCTATTAATGAGTGAAATCTGTTTATTTATGCGTAGGTTTTGGTTGCTTTCTTTTGCTTTTAGTGAAGCTAAACCAAACTAGGTTTTATTCATTTTTAATACATTTAATTTTCCTTTTAAATATTCTATGTTTCGTTTCAAACCTGGCTTTGGCTTACCAGAGTTCTGTCTCAGGCTTAATGGAACTTTCAGCAGTTAAGTACAAGAAGTGAAATGTGGGCTCTTTGAGTATAAAACATACTGTACTGCATAAGACTAAACAGCTGATGTGTGTAATTGAACATAGCACAGTGAAATAAAAACGAGTAAATGTTACATATTGCTCAAACTACATTAGTTATTTTTACAGACCTATTTTCTGAAGTTTTTTTCCCCCTTCTATTGTGCTCAGTGATAAAAATATTATTGAATAAAATCATGGGCATTCATGCACTTCCTGTCTGTTGTCACAACATAAAGTAGTTATCTTATTTGAATTCAGTCTTTCATAGTTGATGACCAATCTGCTGCCAGTTCAATAATTGATCCCTGGATGTTTTTAACCAATTTAGAAAAGCTGTAATAGTTCAATAATGGCAGGGTCATCCTCGAAAGGTTCAGGTCAAGTAAAGAGGGGCGATTTGGGTAAATGTATGACTGTTTGCTTGTTGCTCTGTTATAACATAAATTCTTTTAATTTGTCAGGTAATGACCCCCCCCCCACAATCCATCAATCAAGCATCAAACTATCAAACTGAATAAAGAAAACTAACATAAAACACAAGTTAGGACATTAACTTTGCTCAAAACATTTTTGTTAAAATGGGCTTATTTACTGCATTGTGGGAAATCTAGTTTCAGGTCAAAGCACACTTTTGACCTGTTCATTTTTGGACACTAACCTTTCATGCTCTCGCGGGCCACATACAATGACGGGACGGGCCACCTTTGGCCCCCGGGCCTTGAGTTTGACAGATGTGCCTTCAGTGATCCTTCATATGATGCTCTGCCTAACAAGATTCTTTGTGGACACTGATTTTGCACCCCAAACCCCCCAAGAAACCCAAAACAGAAAAAACCCCCAACATTGACATTGTCCTTGAAGTATTCAGTTGTCGTCATTCTTGTCCTTCACTTCCTCTTATTGCTGCTCTTTAACTGCTCTGGCTTTGTCGTCTTTTCCAGAGCATTACTGACTGGAGTATGTGGTTTTCCTGATATTTACATCACATAAAATGTACCTGTCTTTTACCACCATTCAACTTTTTGGGATGACCTTTATGTGGTTTTAAATGCTAGTTTGATAGTGGAAGGTAGACCAACTTCCTTATATTGGCACACAACAGGATTATGTAAAACACACTGGCGTGATTTCCACAGCAGAAGAATGAGGCTTGGATGAAAATGGAACTCAATTTAACACTGTAGTATGGATTTGGACAGATGGATGGAGCCAGGAATTTGTTTCACATACAAAAACAGGAATCTGTGATGTATGGGGGGAGGATTAGTGCCAATGGCATGATTAATTTCATCTTCCTCATCTGCGGAGGTTCCATTAATGCCAAGAGGTACCCACATGTTGAAGAGCAACATCTGCTGCCATGCAGCTGACATTTTTGTCAGAGACGTGTCACAATAGCATGTCTTTAGAATGAACGAAGAGGAAATAGACTCACCTGACAGACCTGACCCCCCCCCCCTTGAATTGTGAGGTGCATTATGAAGCATTGAATTAAAAAACAAAAGTCAATGCAAATAAGAAACAACTTGAACACAGTGACTCATAGAATCAAAATATTTGCTGATTGATTGCGTGGATTGATGAATTCATGAATTCACGAATCATTTCATCTGTGATGATTTCAGTAAATGCAATGGAATTGGAGACCGTTTTCGCAAGATTGAGTGTGTATGTTTAGTTATAATTGCTTCCTAAAACAGAATTAAATGAAGTCATCAATCTGTTCTTGCACGCTAAAGAAAACCAGACTAATGGAGTGTGTGACTTGTGAGTTCATTCTTGTGTTTGTGTGTGTGCTTGAGTTCAAGTTTGATGTTGTGTACAGTATGCGTATAACCACATCTTTATACTTCTCTCTGTATTACCAAAGCAATTTATGTGTGTCAGCAAGGTTGCTAGTTACCAAAGCAGAACAAAAGAGAATAGAGTTCTGTTAGGTCGAGCAGAAGACAATAATAACTGTAAGAGAAGGCAGTCCTATTAATTAACAACTTGCTGATTCATGCTGTGGTCTGCAAAAACAAAAAACCCAAACAAACAAACAAACAAACAAACAAACAAACAACAGCATAGAAAACCACTGAATCAATCCCACTTCTATATTTTTCTCTCTACTTCTTTCTTTAAACACACGAGAAAAAAAAAAAGTCATAATGTGAAATATGCAAACTGGAGTGACAAGCAGATCACTTCTCTACTGTTGATGGACATGAGTACATTCAAGATTGACCCTTACCAGAAATGAGGGGTCAAATTTTCAGACATGTGTTCATGTAAACACTTATTTTTCCATCAGAGAATGTTTGTGTCCTCTTTTGAAAGGAATATTGGCAGAATGAATAAATCTGTCTTTCAAACCACGTCTGTTTTATAACAGAAAAGGTCACGGACATTATTATTTAGTATTGGCCATAAGAGGGCTTAGGGCTAGACTGTCTTAAAAACTAACATTCCACTGAAAGTTTACTTTGATAAAGTGATGTGCTAAATATTCATATCTTTTGTGTCAGGTTATAGATTTCTGTTGTGTTCTGTCCGTTACAGAGTTTTAGGTCAACTCATAGAATACAGAGTGGCACAGGGCAGAGCACTCTGGCGGACTGTTGTCAATGGCCTACGCTCCAGGGGGGGCGATGGGCTGAGATATAGAATTTGGGAATTTACTGTGATTAAAATTGCTTGTTTAAAAATATTACATGTTCCCTGAGTTGCAGTTGAGTTGCACTAAATGCAATGTGAAGCTAGAGGTTATTGGTTCTGTGGGTATTTGGTGATAAAATATGTGAGGAACATTTCTTTTGTAGAAAACTAAATGATCACCTTAGCTATGACAATTTATTATGAAGGGAACTGTAATGATAAATTTCATGTTAGTTAAAATTTGATTAGAAATCTTGGAATTTAAAACAAACAGGGCTACAGAATATTTAAGTACACTTGAATATTTTATGTGCGAACCAGAACTTTGCCATAAATTCAAAAATAACATTCCATGACTTGTTACAGAAAGTAAGGTAAAACAATATATAGTTGATACTGAAGACATTGGCGTGTTCCGTATGATTGATGAGACAGTGTGTTTTTTGTCCAGCTCTGTCTCTCATTTTTCACGTCAATGTCGCTCTTCATTCTCCTCCTCCTCACTCTCGTGTCGTTATCCATGAAAGTTGTCAAGGCAACCGTGCAAGACTTCATGAGACAAATGACTGGCAGGGTGTTAGGTACATGTGTGTTAGCTTTTTGTGCTATGTTTAACATTGCTGCAACCAGATAAAGCCCCTGTCTCTAGTTAATTATAATGACAGATATATTGCGTGTCTGTGTGTGCATGTAAAGAGTCGAGTAACATATTTCTTTGTGTGCAGATATTGTCAACTTAGAAAGATGGTTACAATGAGGACTAACAATTGTATTTAAGACCACTTTAATTACCGAAACATGCCAACGTCAACATGTTTAGTCATTCATTCAACAATAACACGACAACGAAAACCACACACATGAGCAGACAGATGAAGACAACGTAGTAAGATTGCAATGCTTTCTACAGTTTGTCAATAGCAGAATTTATCTTTCTTGAATAAAAGTGCAACTATATTGGCTTTGTGTATTGCATTCACATTCAGCAAAGCATCAACAATCAAATGCTGTGCAACCATCATATGAGTGCATTTTTTTTTCATTTTAGACAGTTTTTGTGCAGGTTTGCAGATAAAGACTGGACAATTTTTACAGCTTGACTTTTAGAAAGCAACAAAGCATTGATGGTAAACTAAATAATATAATACATTTTTAACAAAAACAGAAAAAATAAGCAAAATCAACAGATGGGATTGGGGAAAAAACCCCCCCATAAATCAGTAGTGAGTGCTACGGATGAGTAAAAGCATGCTGCATGAATGCTGTGCTATAAAAACAAGGGAAAGGAAACCAAAGCCAAAACACAAAGGCATGCGAGGTAAAGAGGAGACTTCTGCCAGGTTTGTGTGTCCCCTGGTACTGATTAAGATCCTGTTGGGCTTCAGCCCTGCAGAAAAAAAGCACAGCAATGTGATTCAAGCAGAGGGCCAACACACTCCATTAACACTAGGTAAATAGTATTGTGCAGTTTATAAAATATAAGAGGATAAAAATATCTAAATTAAAAGGGCCTTTAAAATCTTGCTCCAATTGTCTCAGTCATATTAATTATTCCTCATCACAGATGGCGATGTGCTTCCCAATTGAAATCTGTAAAATGCAGTTTAATACATTGTGCAATAGTACTCCATTTTACAACATATCACAAATTAGACATTTATAAATACTGCACAGAGTTTCTAAGGTCAATGAAGATAGTTTGGGTGAACAGCAGATGACAACCTTATTGATAGCAAAATAAAAATGAGATTATAATTACGCATTCATTTTCTTGTAGATGAGACCACTGTAATTGTCTCAGCTACAGTTACTCCTTTGACTTATGGACACATGGGGGTTGCTGGAGCCTACATGGGGACATGGGGAAAACCTACAAACTCAACAGAGAAGGATTCAAACCCCGAACCTTCTTGCTGTGAGGTGATAACAAGAAAGTTTGTTGGAATAATGTGAAAAAAGTGTTCTTGAGTGAGTGACTTGTAGTTTTACAACTTGCAGACTTTGTTGCGTTAGAGTCTGAAATATGGATGAAAATAAATGCTTGACAAAATAATTTTAATTTATACACTGAAAATACTTTTTTTGCTTTGTTCATGTACTGTTTCATTCTTTTTTGGTGACCACTTATCCTCTATATGGAGCCTACACTACTCAGCAAACATGATCTGAGCAGCATGTGAATGAACCACCTATTTTATAAGTAACGTTTTATTTTCCTGTTACTTTGCTTTTACTCCAACCCCAACAGATGTGTAGTCATCTTTGAGTGACTGCAGGGCCTTGTGGGTTGCGGGCAGGAAACATTTAAAATGTATTAGTATTTAATCTTTGAACTTATATGAGTGAAAATCAAACATATGAATGGAGGAATGACAGAAGGAGGGGAAAACACATTGAAGACAGAATTATTCATTTCCCTAAATGGCAGCATGCATTTTTCATAAAGCAGCAGACATAACTGCGGGATGGGGTTGTGACTAATACGTCAAAATACTCCATCACTTGAGAAACTTTGTGTCAGACAAGAACAAAACAAGTTTCAGTGAAACTGAAATGAACAAAAATCCTAAAGAAGTGGAGTACAGTACTTCCATCCATCCATCCATCCATCCATCCATCCATCCATCCATCCATCTGTTTTCTTGTAGGCAACTGCCGTCATCTACAGCTGCCTATCCTCCGCGGGTTCTGCTGGAGTCTGTCCCATCTGGACAACACCCCGGATAATCACGGAGGCACGAAGAACTTTAACTTTTGTTTGTCAGAGGTTTTGTTGTTGATTAATGATCCACATGTTTGAGCAAAACCACAACACATATTTTTACTTTCTGTCAGACTGTAAAATGGTGTACCTATTTAAAGTTTTACACACACACAGACACACGCGCACACACACACACATGCTTAGAGAAGTAGATGTATTATGCGATTTATCTGTGGTGACAACATGGCGTCCAGTGATTTCTCAAAAGTCTCTGTTTGTCATTGGAACATTGTGAAGTGTAGCATGTGGTGTGTGTGCACATGACTACTGTATGTTTGCATCCGTGACAACATGCATGATTAACTTATGAGTAAGTGCAGTTACATCGGTAAGCACGTATGTTAATGGCTTCAACGCATCAGGTTGGAGTTGCATGCGTGTGCCTGATGCCTGCGAGTTCTTTTTTCCTCGGGGCAACACTTTCCTCATGTCGAAGCACACAGAAGATTCTCTTAGCTTTGAATCATTTTCACAACAACAAGCTCTTTGAGTTCCTTCTGCACCAGTGTTTCCTACTGTATGCTGTCCTGTGTGTGTGTGTGTGTGTGTGTGGGGTGTGTGTGGGTTTTTGTGGCTTCCGTCCAGAAAAGGAGAATCTGCAGGAGCGTCACATTTGGTTACTGTTAGGGGTGATATTTGTTTGATTTTTCCAGGTCTACGTTTCCAAACTGGGAGCTTGTTTTCAACCCAGTAGCCTTCTTTCCTGTCTGCCTTGTAATAAAAGTGAAACGTTGGGATGAGCAACAAACTATAACTGTTGTCAGGGCTCTCTGAAAACTGTTATAGCTGAGTGGTTGACTATAAGTGACACAAAATCCACTAACTTTGTCATTAATTGTAATATCAGGTTTAAGCGTTTTATCCATTGAATCACTCTTTTAATAGTTTTGACTTTTAAGGCCGATCAGGTGTCACTAGTTATACCAAAGCATCCTTTTTAAACCAGGTGTTACTAGGATTGTGTTTTCACACTACATTGCCCGTGATGATTCTCCCTTTCTGCTAGGAGTGACCCTTGTCTTTTCCCACACAGTCAGTTTCATCCACGGTTGGTAAATAATTCACAAATATATTGACTCACCGTCAGAGGGCTTTTGCTGTTGGCTTCACTCTTTTTGAAGATTTCCTTTCGTATCTTCACAGCCCCCCCCCTCCTCCCCTCCTGTCTTCTCCTGCAATATTAATTATCCGTGTGACCGAAGTGCTGCTTGGATATTTACTTCAGCGTGAAGTAACCACAGGTGGAGAGAAGACAGGATGAATTGCTCTGAAGCTGTGCACCTGTCAAACCGGCCACAGATGCCAACAGATCCTTATCCACCACGTGAGGTTCACCAGGGTGTGAGATCTAGTGCAAACTCTCCTGTGGCATTCTGGTTCATGCCAGCTTGTGGAGGACCAGCAGCATTAAACAGACGCCTTACTGCCTCTCCTTGTGGAGTATGGGAAAAAAAAGGACCATGCTGGAATCACTCCATATTCAAAAGATAATATGGACAAGCTAATGCCAATTCAGATTTGAATAGGTTACACCTTTCATGCAAAATCAGACGATCAGATCTCTTGAAATAATTTTAAAAGTCTACAGATGGTTGGATGGATGGATAGAGAGATAGATATTTCTATTCATTCTGAAAGAAATTGAGTGATTAAGAGCCAGAACAGAGTGAATGCGTGCATCTCCCTTTCCTATGATGTGTACTCACGTGTTATACAGCATGTGGATGTATCAGACATGGTAATAACAGCATTTTCTATTTAAACGACCCTCTTCCTGTCATTATAAACGTGAATAATGATGATTCTACACGAGTTCTAGGAGACTAATAAAAGCTGTCTCCCCCCCCCCCATAAACCTGCACAGGATAAGTGATTACAGAAATGAATGAATGAATGAATAAATGAACTTTGACTGGAGGATAAATACATTTGACAGAGTGTGTGAGGATATGCCAGTCACTTTGCATTAGTTTGGATTTTATTTGAACTCATTTTAATGGCTTCAGGTATTTTTATATATTTTTTGGTAGCTAAAGATTACTGCAGTAAATTTGGGAGCCTTTAGATCAGGCACTAATCTGACAGCTGCTAACTGGATAGTAAATTCATATTTATTTAGTTATTTATTTATAAGGGGCCTGTAAGCATGCAGATATATAGTGAGAGGTAGAGCGGCGGGCAGCTTTTTCTTGGTGCACCCCAATAAACAACTTATAAGAAGATGGTGCCTTGCTCATGGGCCCCTCAGCAGTGCTCTGTGTTGAAAACCCTCCCAAAACTTCACGATATTTATATATACTGATTCAAATTGAGGAACTGCAAATTTTCTGCCCTGTGGCGTATTTTAACCTGACATTCATGTCTATTTATAATTTTATTAGGGAGGTAATGTCTGGTGGTTGATGAAACTTAGTAAAATTACGTATATCAAAAGAATCCATTTGAATTTTGAACTCTCCAAAATAAGACTTTTACATAAGCTACCTTATTGATTACTATGAAACTGAGCGGAAGGATGTATCTTGTAAGAATTCCTTCAGCTTTGGAGACGATTTGAAAACACAGATGCATCTTTGATTTGCTGTCAATTCCCATTCTATTGCAGATAAGAATTTCTGGCAGTTATTCATAAACCATGGTGTATAATTTTGTGAAAATTGGTATAAGAGAAAGGATTTGTACCAAAAATATGACATGAGATGATGAGGTGGTTCTGTCGTCTAATTAAGTAAAACACCCCCAGCCAGAAATGAACCAGATACCAATGCTTTTGTTGAGTTGAGCCGGCGCTGCATGGTGAAAACACATTTTACTTCAAAGAGAGCCTGAAAACCTGCCATTCTGCTGATATACGTTGTCATGGTTCCATATTTAGTTTCCCATTTCCTGTTTTATTTTGATATTATATTTTACAATGCCATGTGTCTAAATGAAATTTCAGGTCTTTGACTTTTCCCTTCATTATTATCATTTGTTATATGGCATGGATTTAAATGTCTCCCAGATTATTTTGTGTTGCCGGTGTTTCTCAATGCTTTCCTCTGACTTTTGTTTTTTCTTAATAATTTTTTCTAATATTTTTTTTTTTTCTAATATTTTTTTTCTTGTTTTTTATACTTTTGCCAACTAGATAGACAGATAGATACATAGACTTTACTAAACTTAGAATACAGCTTCATACACACTCCTCCTCAGCTGGAAGTGTAAGTGTTATGACATTAAATACAGTATACCTGGATTCTGCAGCTCGGGGTTCCACAGAGGGAAAAGGTTTCCCTGATAAAAAGCCCCTAATACAAAAATGAGATAACAATATGAATTATCTGCCGAAGGTGAAGTGATGACTTGCAGGAGTAGTGAATTGTTGGGAGAATGGTGCTATTGATAAAATGCAGACAGGAACTTAGGAGTAAATGGATTAGAAAGATTTGCTAGAGGGACGGCAGAGAACGGAGATGGAAAGAAGGGAAATGAAGCGACTGGGGAACAAGACAGGAGGGATGGAGTGGAACAGCAATGTTTTCTATAAGTGGGGCGGATGAATGGAGGAGGAGTATGGTGTGAGCTAACTGGGAGTTATAGGTGGTTGTTGACTGAGGGGGGGGGCAGGTGTGAGGGTGGAGGAGTGTGATCCTGAAGCACAGGCACAGCAAGGTCCCTGATAAAAAAAAGACACACACACACACACATGCACACAAAATGAGACATAAACAGCAGATTGATGAACTTGATGGAATGTGTGTGTGTGTGTGTGTGTGTGTGTGTGTGTGTGTGTGTGTGTGTGTGTGTGTAACCAGCAGGTCAGGAGCCACAGACGCCAGACGGGAGAAATAATTATTAAATGTTACGCGTTCTTGGGATTCGAAATTATGTACATACAAATACTTCATTATTGGTTACTAGTACTCTTTTCAAGGGACAAATGAAAAGGACAAAGGAAAAGTAATCTTTGCTCATTTTCAAAACCACAGGATATTAAAGATGGACTTCATTTAGGAGACTTTGTCTTTCAGATGTTCAGCTGTGAACAAACCGATGAGATGCCGTAACTTAGTTCTTGACAGCCAAAGCTTCTATAAAACGTTTGCTTTGTAGTATTTTGTTCAGGGATATATAGTTGAATATAATCAGCTTAAACGTGGACATAAAGCTGAAAGGTTTCAGCTCCTTGGAGTTTAAAAAAAGACTTTGACAGTAGGTGTGGTAGTTTTAAACGACTGCTTTTAAACCCTGTTCTCAGCACGTCTTTCCCCTTCTACTGATCATGTGACAAACGTTTTCTGTTGTCCACATAAAAGATCATCTCTATCTTTTTATTTGGAGGCGAAGATGGCCACCAATTTATATTGGTCAATGTGATCGTTCCACGGGTCTTTAAATGCCTGATTTCAACATATTGGTTTGACCACATGGACAAAGTCATTCATGTTTGGTGACATTTTGTGGAGGACTGGGTCCAGAAACAAGTAAAGGTTGATTAAATTTGGATTATTTGAGGTTTTTTCTGAACCAACTGAGTCTAAGGCTGAACTGAAGAAAAGATGATGGATCACATGCAGAAGAAAACACGCTGGCCTCTGCCTTCTGCCAGCACCTCCAGATGATATTGTAACATCGCTGCACTTTTTCTTCATATGAAATATGCTTTTAAGCTGCTCTGTCTGCAAGCATTTTAACAACCTGCTGATTTCACTAATGAGTTCATGCGGTCTGACGGGTGAGAAGCCTGCGTGCTTCACATGGTTTTATGTGAGAGAAAAAAAAAATTGGATTTTCAAAACCTCAATTTAACCTCTTTCTGCAATAGAAATGGAGGAAGTGAATGAAACATAGGAGTAATTTTAATTCTGGGATTTGCATTGCAATGGGTTTTTTTTTTTCTCTATACGCTGTTGTTGGCATCCAGTATGTTTTTCTAACAAATAAAAGCGTGTTCCTTTAAGTTGGAATAGCTCAATACAAACATTATTTAGGAGAGGATTTTGCTTGATAACTTAAAAGGTTATTAATTTTTATGCTGAGTTTGACAGAAAAAAATCAATACTACTTTCACGTTTGAGAGCCTGAGCCAGGAGACAGCTGATGCTGAGCAAACCACTCAGGAGAGTTAGCCCAGTTTTTCTTCAATACATTTTTCTGACAATTAGGAGAAAACTGGAAACAAACCAAAAACCCCTCAGACCACTTAGCTTGGGTAAAGATCACAGCCTGTAATGTAAGCCACGTGTCAATTAGAGATTTGCTGTTTTTGTGTGTGTATGTGTGTGTGTGTGTGTGTGTGTGTGTGTGTGTGTGTGTGTGTGTGTGTGTGTGTGTGTGTGTGTGTGTGTGTGTGTGTGTGTTAGGATTGATTTTCAGAGATAATACAAAGTGAATCTAAACTGATGATGGTCATATCAACTTAAAACTAGAGGCCGCTACTTTTTCAAGGCTATATCAGTAAACAAGTCACAGACTCTATTCTCTCAATAAAGGAAGAGAGGCACAAATAAAATTAAAAATAATAATAAAAATAATCTGATCTGTAGCCTGTGCAGACATTAATGATTTAGGTGCTGGATGTGAAATCATATTCAGTGCCAGTATTCAGTGTCTGTAAGGCAGCACTTTACTCTTTTGTCAGAGTATTCACAGGCTGCTGTCATCATCACATTCCCAATGCTGGCTTCTGTTTGAAATAAAACTTTTGCTTGAGCTAAACTTTACTTGGTTGAAGACAAAAGCGGTGAGACAACGTAAGAGAGACAGAGATTTAAAGTAAAACTGACAGTGAGGGAGGAGACTGATGCAGAGATATCTTTAGCTTGGACAGACGCACTCAGTTTCACTTGTCTCCTCCATCCTGAGTCTGTTTGCTTCTGGGTTTTTTTTTTTTTTTAACTGAAAGCTGACAAGTAGAAACAAAGGAGAGACAGACACTGACAGCAACACAGTATGGTGCCACATATGAAACTCCATGTTGTCTGCAGAGGGGAAAGACATTCACCGAGCTCCTTTAGGATGTCACACTGGCACTCAACTTCAACTTTTTCAGTTATAAATAAGAGTGGTAGTTGTGTATTACAAATTGATTTTATTTGAACAGTAAAACTTTTGCCTAACTTACATTACTAGCTCTATCCAAAATGAAAAAAAAAGCACCTTTAAGATAAGTGGAAATGTCTTTTAATATGAAAGAGATTCTTCAACAGAGAAGCCATATGGGGGACATGTGTGTATGTGACAGAAACGGAGCTTTATTAGCATGATACAATATCTCATTCAGATGGAACATTCAAATTAAGATGCAATTGGACCATGAATTTTGAATAATCTGGAAGTGAAGTTGGGTTTCTCTGTCTTAAAGCGCTTCGACCTGTCTGCTGATGTGATTAAGCACTATAAAAATAAATGTTGATTGATTGATTCTAAAATGTTTATCTGCACATCCCACCAAACTCATTGTCAGTGTAAGATGTTACAGTAATTCATCCATCTATCCACCTATGCTGGATAGTGAAGTAGAATTGCAACGCAAATATGAATAAATAAAGTGGTCCAGATGTCTCTCTTTCCACACACACATCCTCCAGCTACTGATGACAGATCACCAGGTTTTTCACGGCGAGATCAGTGTCACTGTTTCTGCTGGTATCCACAATATTTTGTTCTTTTGGGCACCCAAACCTCACATGATATCTGGAAGCTGGGAAATAGAATGACTGGTTCATTTTGAGCTTTATTTTGAGCTTTTTAAGGGAAGCACTTCCAACCAACAAAAATAAATGCCATATAACAATATAAATAGCAAAAATATATGCTGTATAGTATAATAATATAATAGTATAATATATAAATAATGGTATAATATATATATATATATATATATATATATATATATATATATATATATATATATATATATATATATATATATATATATATATATATATGACCCTTCGAAGACTCTAAGCACTCATGTGGAATGTCGAAGGACCTCAACTGTTCCAACATTGAGGTGGACTGAGAGGAAATGAGGGGGAGATATTTTATAATGGATTCAGTGGATGTTGGTAAATTGATGGATTTTGTTGAGCTCAGTGGGACCAATAGGACAGGAACAGCCAGGCCTGTGTTGTGCTGAAGTCAGATCAAAGTCGACACTGACTCTAATTGGGTGTAGGCCAGTGTGCCAGGAGACACAAGTGGGACCTACTTTCTGTGTGTGTGTGTTTTCATCTATATAATTTATGATTGTCGGAGTGGTTCATTTTGGGACAGCGGTTTCAAACCATTTATTGATTTGAAATAAAAGCAGAAGTACTATTGATCCTGTGCTATGCGTGTGTGTGTATGTGTGTATGTGTGTGTCATAGAAAGAAGATGAGATTTATGAAATAAAGTGGCCGAATCTTACAGACAACATGAGTAATTCCAAACCTCTCAGTCTCATCTGTGTGATTAATGTTTGCCGGCAGCCTTTTGGCTGTTTGCTTTGAAAAGTAGAGAAACTATTAACTTTTCCACAGATTAAATTCAGGGAATTTCCGCTTCACAGAGCAATTAAAAATAGTTAGTAGTGACAGCAAAGGTGGGAGACTGAAAGGCGAGGATAGTTAATGAAGCAAAGGCTGTGAGCAATGTTTGAAGCCTTGAGCTTATATTCTGTGTGTGCTTGTGTATGTGTGTGTGTGTGTGTGTGTATGTGTGCGTGTGTGTGTGTGTGTGTGTGTGTTTGCCTGAGTGTATGTGTGTCATTCATGCTTCCAGAGATGGTAAATTAAATAAATATTATTTTATTATAATTATTGTATTAGAATATATATATATATATATATATACACACACATATACATACAGAATATATAAAATGATTAAATAACCTCATATGGCAATTATAGATCGAAATACCCGTAAGTAAATATCTTCACAGGCAGACTAAAACAGAGTAGTAGAAGATAGAAGCAGAAACTTTCAGAAAATTTGTGAACATTATCATCATTACTGAAAGACGGCTAATATTCTAGGAGAAAAAGCGTTTAAATGTTATATATCTTCATGAACTATCATTTAAAATTATTAAAATAATAGTAATATATGATTAATATTGATACAAAAGAATATTATTGAATTATTGTATCGCACAATCAACAACAATCGCCATTTCCATCTAGTTGTCCACTAATGCGATCTTTAGCATTAAAATTTGTTTTCTGAATGCAATCTTACCTTTACACTGTTTCGAGTGGTAAATCACAATGGAAGGGTCACTGTAACACGAGGGATGGAGTTAAAAAGTGGAAGTGGTGTTGGCCTAAAGGAATACAGAAAGTGAAAGTATATGGTGTAACATACTGGTGACACTTTGTTGTTTTAGTTATAAACAACATTATGGACACAAGTTGAGAAAAACTGGGATCATCCCAAAATCATTCACCATATTAAACACATCTCCATTACAAGGCATTATATTTACAACACAATCTTGCCCAGGTAGAATCTTTTCAAACCGTATGTATCTAAAATAGTTAAACTGCTATAAATATATAAAATATAAAATAAAAAGTTGAATTTTCAAAGTAAAGTGCAAACTATGACTTGTGGTTAACCTTATGTCTGTGGAAGGAGTCTTCTGTCAGGGCACATTTACGTGAAACTGGTTGTAATAAAAATGGAGAAAAGGTCATTCTGCCCATTTATACAACTAAAAAAATGGTAGCCTTTACAAAAATGTCTACAGGCTGGAACCAGTTTTTAAAAGCTGGTGCTGTCAGGGCCCCCAAAATGCTTTTACCAAAAAACAATAACAAAACAACAAACAAATACACAAATGTATAAAACAACAATAAAAAAAACATTTATAAAAAGGAAATATTAGTTCAGAACATATGAAATGTTTTGATAAGGAGTCATATTAACCAGACATATGGTTTTTGACATGGTCTTAGACTTGTTACATTTATTTACTGTTCAGTTTGAGTGCATCAAAAGAAGGCTTACTGCATATTTGACCTTGGCATCACTAAACCATGAGAAATGGGATCAGATGAGGTGGTAGGGGTTCAGGGAGGGAGGGTCACGAAGTGGAAGGTTCTTGATGTTTCCTTGAGGCTGCGGAGGACAGATACTAACACCATGAGTCAGGCAGAGTGGGAGAGATGGGGTGGGAGAAAAGGCAGAGGTGAGGAGAGTGTTGAGTAAAAGCGTCAAAGAAAACAGCAGATGAATGGATCCTGAGGGAGAATGAAAAATGAAAATATACCCTGAAAACTCTCGAGACTTCAGTGATTGTTGTATCTCCACTCCAAATAAAAGCATGATCTCTATAACTGAACGTGTAATGACATTGTATGCAAATGGGATAATAATAACAGAAAGAAATATATTTCATTATGAGAGAGTAATAAACTAAAAATCCAAAAGGGGGAACAATAAAAGTTGTGTCAAGTGCTGTGGAGGTGGAAGGAGAGAGGAGGTGAAAGGGGTGAAGACGTGCTTTAGGAATCTGATATCATCAGCTGTGAGCTGCAGTCATCATGGTGACTCATCCTGACATTCTGAGACTGACAGAGAGGATCTATCTGTACTTTCTTTCACCTTTAACTTTCTTTGAACCTTAGAGAACCTCCTCATCCATGCCGTCATGTTGCCAAAGACATACAACACTCTTCAACACTCAAAGATATAACACTCTACTTTTTTCTTCTTCAGATTCCTTCTTTACTTTGAAAAATTATTTGAACGCTTGTGTACTAAAAATGTTAAAGTTACCAAACTTATACACAGATATGAGGAACTAATTTTAGAGGAAGCCAAGTGGTGAGACAGCCGTCACATCCGCAAACAAACACAACATCTTATTCATTAATAAATTGTCCTCACGATTCGTTTTAATAAAGATCTCCCCAAACCAAATGCATTACTGGCAGAGGAGCCTGTAGAATTAATAACGAAAGAATTTATTTGTAAAACTAATCAGCAGACATTTAAAATATTATGTACATAAAGTTCCGGTTCCAGTTAGCATGTTCTCCTCGTGTCTGCGGACAAATAAATCATAACATGATTTTAAGCATAAAAATAATCATAAACATGTAAGTTTGCTATTATCATGATGCCACCAATAATTCTAGTGATAAAAAATATCATCCACATTTGTTTAAAGTGGTTTATGTAAATGACCTTAAGCAGAAAGAGACTCATCCTAATAACAAAGGCATCACTACAGCATGACCACAATTGATCCACAAATGTATGGTTTTTCCTTAAGTTAACTAACAACCCAAACTAAATTGTTCTGGTACCCCCACCCAACCAAATCATAGTGTTTTCAAAGGATTAATTTTTCATCTCAGGGCGGCACAGTGGTGCAGTGTGTAGCGCTGTCTCCGCACAACAAGGCGGTTCCGGGTTCGAGTCCCGCTGTGTGCGGAGAATCAGGCGGCTACTTCCTCTACTTTTCTGATTTTCATCCAAAAATATATATCTGAGATGTAATATTGTAACGTAATGTAATGCAAAATTACAACAGAAATAATTTTGCATTGCAAACATTTTTAATTGAAAAATGTGGTGTGGATAAAAGCATAAAACTATACTTCAGCTTATTAAAGAAGCTATCATTTCTGGATTCCTTGGTGTGGTTTGTGATACCTTTGTCTGCTTAAATTAGATATGGGGCGGGCTTTCTAATTAAAGAACAGCTTTTAATATCCAGCAAACTCCTTCTGAGGATAAAGAATCAAACAATATAGTGAGGTTTGTGAGTTATCTCTGTGTGAAGTTCATCCGCCCAAAAACTGGAAGGCAATTTAAAAGGCAATTAAAGGGAGCAGCCAGGATAGAGGATGGAGGATAGAGGATGGAGGACAGTGCAATGAAGATGAAGGATGTAGAATAGAGGGTGGTGGATGTAAGTTGGAGGATGAATGATGGTGCATGGAGGATGAAGAATGGAGGATAAATGGAGCATGACTCATGTAGGATGGAACATGGAGGATGTATGATGATCTCTGCTTCTCTGGGAAACATGAAGGAAAGGAACAAAAACAGCATCCAATACACAAACACATTATGATCATGTTCTGTTATCAACATAGAACGGAAACAATTTAAAAAACAAAAAATGTTTAAAACAATGATGTAGCATAATTAGAGTTAAATGTCATTCAGGTCTCTGTGAAATGAATTCTATTTTGAGAGAAAAAGTTTACCCCCCAAAATATTTTCCATCCAGATTTGGTTTTAATATCAGATATCTGCCTTTAGCTGAATATGATAGACTCTGATTCTTTCAATGTGGTGAATTTAGTGAAAATATTCTCTTCGCAGAAATCAAGATAATCTTCCACCATACCAGAAATAGATTAAAAAGAAAGAAAAGGATCTTCTTTAGTGCTTCACTCACTTGCTCATAATGAGACTCATAGGAGACATGTCTCTTTCTTGTTCACAGCCCCGCCTGTCTAAGAATAACTTCCTCATTCATTTAGTCTCAGACGTGTGCTCGGGCTGAAGCCAACTCAGTGTCTGTGTAGCTGATTTGAGAGGCTTCTGTTTTCCTCAGGAGGATAACATCCAGCTGACACTTATTGCAAAACTTTGCTGACACGCTGGACGCTTTTTCAGAATGCTATACCTTACCAGAGTAGAGAATGAAAGACAGTAAACCTAATCAGACAAACATTGAGCACACATTAGTGTGTTTGGTTGTTTGACCTTCACCTCCAGCTGTAGATCTCTGATGCACTCGATGAAACGTGACGATGTAGTTTATTCTTGATTAAATTCCAAAGATGCTATGAACGCCTGCTGAAATGTGTTCTTAATTTGCAAACTTTACATAGTGTTAATCGTTTAACTCATTGCAATGAGTCACTGTAGGTGCATGAAAATTTATATAATGCTTTCATCTTTTTAAGTTTTAACCATTTTTAGGTTTACCTTTTAAATGAGATTATTTATTTGCTCTTTTTCTCGTGTGGAGGAGATGTTCGTCCTTGGAATTTTTAACTTTCTTCATGCTTCATTTTACAAAACAAGGTAGTAAAGTACTTTAATATTTAAACTTATTTATATGTAATATGTATCGAGTAAATAAAATCCAAAACATGACATGACACATTAAATAATCTATGTATATTTGATAACGTTTCCATCATTTACGAAGAAACTATAATGATAAAGTAACTGTAATGAAGAAGAAAAATAAAACCCAAACAAACATAAAAAGAAATTTAGGAGCTTGCCTCTATCAAACAAACCCATTTGAAAGTGTGTCTCCATCTTCAAGATATTTAAACATAGCCTGATGTATTTAAAAATGTTTTAGCTACCAGACGTTTGAAATGGACAGGCCTCTTCTCATACACATCAGAGGTCTGTGACCTTTCAACTTTCCACATTTCCTGCTATAAGGAATATACTGTAGATATATGGGTCTTATATGAGAAGATGATGTTCATCCAGGTCTAAATGTATTTCCACACATTCTTCCAAATGGTGATGTCAGTGAAATTGTAATTAAAATGTTAAAGTTTGGAAAAGCAAACTTCTTTTTGATCAGTTCATGAGTTCAGCAAGTTAAATGTCACACTTTACCACACTTCAATTACATTTTGTTATTGTTAGAGGAATTTCTTCGGATGACTTATTAGTAATTTAGATGAATGATTAGTAATCATTTTTAGTAGTAATTATCAGCGCTTTTAGTAAAGGAGACAAAATAATCATTAATAGTTATTACATTTGAACTCACACATACTCATACACACAAACACGTACATGTGCGTGTGTGTATGTGTATGTGTGTGTGTGTGTGTGTGTGTGTACACATGCCAATTTATAGATGATAATGTAAAATAAAAAGGTGTATAAAAAATTAGGAGATTTTAGTGACACGACAAAAGGCAGAGCACCAAACAGAATAGTAGGGAGCAGACCAACGTCCAAAACTCTGAACATGGACTTGGACATCATTAATCTGAAACAAGAAGCAAGTTGAATTCATACAGTTTTATTGTGATGATGACACATTTCATGATTCAATTGATTTGGACCCTGTATTACAATGACTTCTTTATAAAGTCATTGGAACAAATGTCACCTGTTAGCCCTACCGTTGCTCAATCCAGCTGCATCCCAGCTCAGATCTTTTCAGCTGTTTCATATCCTTAATTTTCAAGTGTAAATATCTGAATGAGTTAAAATTTTACCTTTTGATCCAATTGAGCTACCTTCCAAAACGCATAACTGCTGAGACAATTCAATTTCAACCAATGAAGCTTTCCAATGGACAGACCAACATTGCCATCCCTCTACACTCCCATCAGAGTCACTTTAAAGTATTTTTAAATTCAAACTTACCTGTAATGCATACAAAATTGTATTTTTTTTTCAGAAAACACTTCTATTTCTTATTTTAAAAACATGTAAAACAAATAAAAATAATATCATACTAAAGAAAGTTTTAAGGCTTTATCATTTAATATCACAGTTAAAGGTAAGCTGCATGCAATGTGACTGTCAGCTTTTCCTCTCATTCTCCAGTGATGGGACGACATAGGCGATAAAGCCAATAGGCTTTACAAGTTGAACAGATTTAGGGGGAGTAGGGAGGTAAAACACCCTGGGAATGGTTCCTCCTACTTGTATTTTCTTTTTTGTACCTTTTACATTCAGGAAGTTGGTTTAATATCAACAGAAATGTTGGTGTTGTTGAGCAACTGTGACATTTATTAACCCTCAATGGTAACAAGCACTCATCTTTCTCGTTCTTGGTTTGGATTTATTGTGGGGTGTGTCAATAAAAACGAATGCTGAACTTCTCCTTGTATTATAGAAAACAGTCTTGATGTATAAGTTTGTTATTGCATTAAATGTAAGGCGTGATTGTTGATTCACCATCCATCTGCTGCATCAGAATTAAGTGCATCACAGTAGGAGCTACCGGCACACTCACACACATTCATCCTTTCACAGTGTGTTTTCTGCGCTGAGCTGTCACCCAAACACTAGTTAAAGTCCACAACATTTAATCACCCTCCCACAATGTCTTGGAATTGCTTTTTACCTGAGAGTTGCAGAGAACTCTCTGCTCTAATATAACTCATATTACCCAAGAAGATATAATGATACATGTCTTAGAGGAAAAGGATGTTCTAACTGTACAGCAGCTACTTTTGCCTTTATGTATAAATGTTCGATGTATTTGCACAGCGAATAAGATTTCAGACAAAAAAACTTTGCATTTCTTCAGAAAAAACAAAATCAATACACTTCTCCAGTGAGTGGATTTAGATAGCAAGCCAAAATGCAGCAAGCAAATACAACACAGCAGTAATGGTGTCTAGTGTGACGTCTTATGTGATGAGCTTTGTAAAGACTGCCTTCTTGATTCTATGTTCAGAGGATAAAGCTTGTTTTTTTTTTGGCTGATTTCTGTGACATTTGTAGTTTTCTGGTTCTAAGTTACACGTGAAATACGTGTGTCACACCCCATCCTAGCTTTACCAGGATACCAAAATCACAATTTTACTGCAACCCAAAGTAGTAAAGTTCTTTTTCTATTATTTTTTAGGACACTTATCATACAGATCAGGCTCTTCAAACAAGGTTTTGACATTCAAGGCCTGATGACATGAGACTGAAGTTTATCAGTATTATAATTGGATCATCTAATACCACAACCCAGATATATCTGAAAATTCATGCTCAGCAATTCTTTTTAAAATAGCCATCAGCTAATATTGCTAATTATATCATTATAATGGATCTGTTTATGTTATTCAACAGATTACTCAACTGTGCACTTTAGAGAATCTTTTCTTCAGAGAAATGTAAAACAAGTGTTTTCAAGATTAACATTAAAATGCCCTGGAGGAAACCTGGATTGTTCTTTCAAAGAAAATGGAATCCTGCCAGAGTCACGGCCCCATGCCTTTCAACCAGCCTCCATGATACAACTATTAGAATCATCTGACCGGTGGTGCCCCGCCCTCACCATGTCAGGAATACTGGTTCCTGTTGCGCTTTAAGGATAAGGAAATTGATTAGACATGTGGTGAGTAATTAACCAGGGGAACTGATCAAACTGAAGATGGGATGCAAAACACATTCATAGAAAATCTGAGACAATGAACGACACGCGTGTGCATGCATACACGGACACACTGTACCGTTATCTTTTTGCAGCTAATGCTAACGCGGCATCCATGTTTAAAACTCAACTGTCTTAGTTAAGGAGACAGATTTCATGGATATTGACACCCCTGTTAGGCCATTAAAACACTTGCAATCATAAAAGTCACGTTATGGATCATTAGGGCCGCAGGGAAAACTGTAATTGTTGCAAGGGTTGCCCACTTGACCTCTGGGACCAATGTGCTTCTTATTCCTATTGCATATACTGTGATTGTTAAACAAAAGCGGCCTTTAAAGACTGATTTTCTTTAACATTTATGATAAAATACAATATGTATTTTTTAAACTGCTGTGATCATTAACAGCAATTGGGACTCCAGGGTCAGATCTGATGGGAAACTGGTTGATTTCCCTGAATGACCATCTATTCTGCAGCACAGCTGGAGCTAAAGCTTTAAAAAATACCTTCTAGTAGCAGATGAGAATTTGAGAAATTAAGAAAGACTTACAGATAATTGTGTTCTGGACTTCTTGAAGAATGAAAGAATGAACATTTCTAATTTATGAAGACCTCGAAATCAGTACAGAGATTATAGCGTTTAGGGTAAAACTTTTGATGTTCCTAGTTTTCTAGCAACATCAAAATATCTATTATAAAGTCTTCATGTCTGTCAATGTCTTCAACGTTTTTCTTTTTTGACACACACTCTAAACATCAAACCCACTGTTAGAATGTTTTTTTTTTCTGGTTTTCCCACTAACAATTTTATTCTACATTGTTATTTTAATGCATTTCAACTGCAGCCCTAATTATTTCACTTCCCCCTCAAATGTATCACACTATACAGGAAATTAGTCTTGCACAGTTTGTCACAGTCTTGGATAGAAAAGGAAGAACCTGGTATCTCCTGATTCCACACAGTTTCCTCTCTTAGGAAAATTAAATACTTATTTGAATACTGACATACCCTGGAGGATTAAGTGTCCCTAATGTAATGTTTAGAAGAAACTTGTTTCCACTTTTCCAGTAAATGTAAATTACTCTAAATGAAAACATTTACTAAGACACTTGTAAAGGTCAAGTAATCGGTTTGAGCGGTTGTGAATATGATGTTATTGTCAGCAGAAGCGATCATCTTTCTTGTTCCTTCAAACAGCTGATGTTAGTATGCGTGGCGACGTTCTCGGGCCACTTTAAAAAGCGTGTGTGTTGACAGGTGTGTACTCGGGGGTAAGACCCCATCCATTTTCTAATATCTCCTCTGTGCCAGTTGCTTCACTTGGAGACAGTGAGTAAACACTTTCTCTTGGAACAGCTCAGTTTCTCTTTGACGCTCTTCTGTCCTCCTTCAGGCTTCCTTCAGTGTTTATGTTTAACACTAAATGACATTTTTAAGCACAAGGTTAACATTTTCACTTGAATGCTAAAGTTTAAATGGCCTCCTTGCTGCCGAAGATGAGCTATGTGTCTTATCTTAGATAAGTCTATTTATTGGATGTATTATACTCGCGGTGAAATAACTGAAGTACAGAAGAAGATAAGAAATCATGGGAACCTCAAATCGGCTTTTGCTGTCTGATGCAGTGGAAAATAACCCATATCTGTTGGTAGAAAAATGTGCTTGTGTTCTACAGTTTAGTAAGAACAGAAATATTGTACCATGGTTTGAAAAGCAGATGGAGATAAAAAGTCTAAATATAAAGTATTAATACAAAATAACGATGTTTTAACAAGAAAACATGCAATTTAAAAAAAGAAAAAGCAAATTTACTCCTATCCTATAGAACTGCTCATTTCTCTGTCACATATAATAATAATAATAATAATAATAATGATAATAATAATAATAATAATAATAATAATAATAATAATAATAATAATAATAATAATAATAATAATAATATTTATTATTATTATTATTATATTCTTTTTTTAAATAATTGATTAAAATATATGTTTGCATTTTTTTCATTTTTTGACCCAGTTCGTGGTGTTAGTTAATTATACTTTGAATACCACTGGATTATTATTATTATTATTATTATTATTATTATTATTATTATTCATGGGCACAGTCTCAATGACTACAATTCTTCTCAAAGATGTTAAGATTCTCTGATGTGGTGAGAAATTGATTGAATACTTACTTTTCCTAAAACTACATTCAAATGTGATTTTGAAATTGATCAGCAGTTTTGGAGGATCCATTCCATGCTTTTTAAGCAGTGGAGATGGACGTACAGTAGTTTTGTTTTATGATTGCAACTTATACAATAAACTATTATTACATTAAATGTATTAACTTTAAACATCAAAAATTCTCATATTTCCTCTATTGCTTATGATTTGGTGTATTTCATGATCTATGCTTGGATGAGTCAGCAGTTGCATAAAACGCTCCCATTTTTCCTTGAGAAGTGATTTAGATGCTAGAATCATCACTTTTGCGAGCATTTCAACTGTTTTTTTCCTCCCATCCGTCTCTTTTTGTTTTGCTTCATCACTCTCTCTGACTCTTTCTCTCTGTCTGCTATCTCTTCTCCTTGTTAAGAATCTGGGTAGGTTCTGGAAGGTGTCAGAAAACAAAGAACAGACAGATTGTTAATGTACCTCCTCCTGTGGGTGCAGACTGGACATTTCTGAAGTCCAATATCTTTGGAGGCAGAGCAAAATGCTGTAAATAATATTATCTTCCTAGCCATGTTATCCTCAGCATTTCCTCCTCCAATCATTTCTGCTTCAGGACCTCAAAGGAAAAATCCATATATCCATATTTATTGACATTCTGTCCTCTCTTTGCTTTATTGGCATTGTTGCGCTCTGTCCCTGCCTGTCCTGCTTAGTTTATGTCCATCTTACTATTTTACCTCATCTCAGCCTCTGCCATTCATTCTGTTTTTTTTTTATCAAGTTGGAGAAGCCCGTCACCTCCTGATAGGACAAAGAGGCTTATCTAAAGTAACTCTACTAAAACCTAATGATCATAAATATAAATTTGTCTGTCCATCCCTCTATCCAAGCAGGAGCAGGTGAAGAAGCGTGTCCAGGCAGGATGGAATGGGTGGAGGAAAGTGTCAGGTGTGATGTGTGATAGAAGAGTTTCAGCTAAAATGAAAGGAAAGGTGTACAAAACTGTGGTGAGACCAGCGATGTTGTTTGGTCTAGAGACAGTGTCACTGAGGAAAAGACAGGAGACAGAGCTGGAGGTAGCAGAGATGAAGATGCTGAGGTTCTCTCTGGGAGTGACCAGGACGGATAGGATCAGGAATGAGTACATCAGAGGGACAGTACATGTTAGAGGTTCTGGAGATAAAGTCAGAGAGGCCAGACTGAGATGGTTTGGACATGTCCAGAGGACAGATAGTGAATATATTGGTAGAAGGATGCTGAGTTTTGAACTGCCAGGCAGGAGGCCTAGAGGAAGACCAAAGAGGAGGTTTATGGATGTAGTGAAAGAGGACATGAAGGTAGACTTCACAGCATTTATTTCACAAAGATCCACTTATTTATGGACATATTTGCATAAAAATTTGAAGCTCTAGCCCCTCACACACCCTGTAAGCCTTTTGATTCGTCTCATTAACTCATCTTCATCTCGTCAGCAGCCAAAGAATTAGATGAACGCACAACTTTTCGATTACTCCTCCTTTTACACTACTTGCTCTGGGATTCTGGTATCTATTGTTCCTCTTCAGTCCTAATGAGCTAAACCCATAGCTGATCCCTGGTTAAATGACTCTATCTGTGCCCTCAGGCAACATTGTCAACCAGCAGAACAAAGATGGAAGGAGGATAACTTACATGTCTCTAAGGGAATACTAAGCACAGACTGTTCGACTCTCAAAGGCTAAGTAAAAGTCTAAATGTCAATATTTATCCATATCATCTCCACCAATAGTCATGGTCCCAGAGTTCTGCTCAACACAATTACCTCTGTTGTTAACTCTGGCATCACTGTTCGGTTCATGCTTCAGTTGATACTTCTGAGA
Source organism: Antennarius striatus (assembly GCF_040054535.1). Lineage (NCBI taxonomy): Eukaryota > Metazoa > Chordata > Actinopteri > Lophiiformes > Antennariidae > Antennarius > Antennarius striatus. Next base: position 2,289,412 of record NC_090792.1, read on the forward strand.
GTTTCCTTTACTTTTTTCTGTTGATAACCTTTTTCTACCAGACAGCTCGGCAGCAGCTCTTTCTAAGCTGACTTGTCTGTTGTTCCTGTTTGTTCTACTGTGTTTGAGCAGTTTGAACCAGCTTCTATATCAATCCTCACAAAAGTGGTGCACAATGCCCCCCCTCCCTTGGACATTGGTTCCTTCAAACTGTTAGAATTGTTTTTTATATTGGTTCTGTTGTGTTGACTTTTAATGAACTCTTGCCTTGGTTCTGAATCTGTTCCCACTGCCTATCTATCTATCTACCATATATATCGATCGATCGATAGATAGATAGATAGATAGATAGATAGATAGATAGATAGATAGATAGATAGATAGATAGATAGATAGATAGATAGACTCAGTGATTTCCATCCATCCATTGTCCGTCTGTCCATCTGTCTATTTGCTTATAGATGAGACGACTGTAATAACCTTGTTTACAGCCAGTTATCCACCTCGCAGGTCATGGATGTTGCTGGAGCCTATCCAGAGCGAGAGGCAGGGTACACCCTGGATGTGTTGCCAGTGCATCATGGGGTGGGTAGCAGATGTACTGGAGTTATGTATTTCTTTTTTTTTTCTGGTAGTGGCTGAATATTCTTTGTATGATCTTACTCTAAAACATGTCTCAGTTTCATTTGTCATATTTATTTGAAAGTCTGCTGATTAATACAGAGACCAAAGAGCTTATCAGCAACGTTACTCCATACTGAGTTTGACCATTTTCCCATAAATTGACTATTTATTTTTACTGTTTTAATGCAGTAAAGTAAGCGTTTCCTATTGCCCTTCACAATCAGAAAGAGCAAATGCATGTTCTTTTGAAAGCCGCGACCCATCATTATGCTACAACAAGAAGTATAGGATGAATATATCAAGCATTTGTAAACATTTAAATTAGTATTGCTTTTTGGGACCGTTTTCCTGGGTGCTCTGAGAGTAAATGGAACAAGAATAAAAAGGTCTGGTTGAATGGATTGCTGTTCATTTTATTTCTCAGTTATTTAATTATATACATCAAAGGAGCAAAAACCTGAATAGAAATGAACATGTTTTCCTTTAATATTCTTAATTTTATATGAAATGAAAACGATTAATTTACCTGTGTGCTGTTTGAGCCACATACCACTTCCCTAGACTGAACTCAGAGAATGCAAACCTCCATCCAGGCTGTTCAGTTTCCAATCAAGCGTTCCCTGCAAATCTCACTTAGAGATGTAATTTATGGCAGCACTTCAATCTCGTTGTGGCACACCCTGTTTTTCAGAACAAATTGGTAATGGAGCTCACCTCCACAGGAGCCTGCTGCCCTCTCCTGGGACGTGAACTGCAGGTTGCAGCTCTTTCTCATTCATCTCCCTGATGAACACCTTCAGCAGCAAATCCAGGTACAACCACCAAAATACAACTCATTGTTTCTTTCTCTGAAGAAATTTAACTCTTTGGGAACATTTGAGTAACACTGTAAAAAGAAAGACAAGCACATACATAATAATAACATTGTTGTCTTCACATTAACGTGTGTGTGTGTGTGTGTGTGTGTGTGTGCAACTGATTCAAAAGAATAAGTTTCCTTCAAAACTAGAAGGTCTGATGTTTACAACCTTCATTAATGGATCATGTTATACATCTTCCTTAACCTCAATAATGTAACCTGTACTTAAATTAAAGAGTCACTTTTATTACTGCAGCATTTCTTGGCTCATCATCTTGTGATAATTCAATCACTTTAGTCATTTTAAATCTATGTTAAATTAACTGTAGGAGACTGCTTGCATGCTTCCTTTGAATAGATGTTGTCCTTGTCATGTCGCTTGAACAACTTGAGTGTTTTGAATGTATTTTATAGTTTTCTATATCTTTTATATGCATCATCTGAAAGGGGTCATTAAAAATAGAGTTTGGTCTCAATTAAAAACATCATCAAATGCAAAAAGAACATGTCAAGATTATGGATGTGATGCAGAATGATTATGAAGATGTGATACTTCCCATCCCTGTTTTGTTCCCAAACAGAACGGAGCATCATATTTCTAAAAATAGATATTTTGAGTATAGAGAGGGAATCAGTGGGAAAGAGATAGAAAGAAGGTGTTACGCCCTATTTAGATGGTCAGGCCGCCAGTGAAACACAAGACAGAGCAGGTGCGAATGAGGGAGGCAGGACAACAGAAGTTACTAAGTAACAATTTATTTATAAAACCAAAACTTCTCCGCGGGACACAGAGCACGAACACACATACTGTAGACCCCAACCCCCTAAGCTATGCACTGGTTACTAAATAAAAGTACCCCCATAAAAACCTAAACCATTCTTCCAAAAATAACCCCAAACTAACCCTAACAAAACAGGCACCGTAGTGCTCCAAAAATACAAAGGTTAGTGCCAGCACTCTAGCTAGTGTGTATAACAGAGGGTTGACTACGTGAGGTGGGAACACGATGTAGACCTGCAGGTGTGTAACTAAGTTCACTACTTCTTGGCTCTGGCCCCATCTAAAGGAGAGAAGAAAATAACAAAGTTAGAATAACATATCAAACAAAGTCATAAGCAAAACTACAACAAAACTGTAACAAGGCTGGGAAAACAAGATAACACAAACAACACAAGCCAAAAATGAGAGCTGCCACCTCTCTCCACAAAGCAAACAACTAAACTTATATAGAGAACCAGGGGAGAGATGATTGGTGAGTTCTTGATTGATGATGAACTGGTTTCAGCTGTGAAGGCCTCGGTTGATCACACAGGTGAAACCTATTGAGAGGGACTGATCAGTGAACACAAACACAAACCAAGGGGAAACAACATAAACATAACACCACATAGCTCCACCCATAACAGAAGGTTAGAACATGTATTTGTTGTGTGAATGAGGTGAGATCGGAGGCCTGTACCATAAAGCTGGATTACAGTTTAGCGAGATAACTTCAGGCTTAACCCTGGCTTTTCGGTACCATAAAGGTGGCTGACTTTCTATCGGGCTACGTTGTCATGGTAACCTATGCTGAACACCCAACCTGCTCTGGAGCAAGATAAGTTCAGGATAAGAGCTCAGCACGTATAACAGCCCCACCTACTGACCAATCAGTTCTCTTGGAAAATGGGCTGTCCGTTTTATGAGAACCCGGTGGATCTTGGTGCACAGCTTGTGCGAAGAGCGCTCAGGTGCGAGAGAACATTTAGAGATCACTGTAATCCGTTGGAATTGTCTGAACAGTCACTGTAGAAAGGTACAAATTTAAGGGAGAGGGGTTACATTACATCTGTCAGCTGCTGGAGCCTTACATCAGTAATGGAACGCACCCCAACCACGCGCAGTCCCGCAGACAGTGGGCATTGCACTGAGGTTGTTTGCCACAGTTAATATATTTCTTAGTGACGTTAGTAATTATGATGTCCTTAAATCCCTCGTTGGATGGGTTACAAGCTAGCCACAGATAAAATGCCATTAATCAATTATTTGTTTAAGGAAATCATGGATTGATTCATTCATAGGTACTTTTATGTATTCTGTTGGCAATGCCGAAAACCTCGGGAAGAACACAGTATGTAAAGCTATTCATAAAGTCGCGGGGGCAACAATCACATGCCATAACGAAAAATGTGGTACACACATACATTTATGGAACACACACATGTTACTGTAGTCAGATATACAAGTGCAGTCATAGTGGGGAAGTAATATTATAATGGCACTAACTTCCGCATTGACACAGTCAGCGATTTTTTGCCAGCGATCCTTGCTCCGTTTTGGAGCTGCAACTGTGTTGCTTTTTGCCTGGATTATTGATTTGTATTGCTGGTATTTATTAATTATCATTGTTTGCTCCTCAGTTGTGACCGGCTCGTGCCGGTTTGTTGCATGCTTGCGATTGGTCGCATGCAGCAACCTCCGCCCTTTTTATGTGAGTGCGCACACATTTAGACTGGACAAGCCTGAATTGAATTAGTGAGTTGATAGCTTTATGGTACCGAAAATCCGGAGGACGGATGTCTCGGTAAGTGAAGCCAGATATGTAAGAGGAAGGTTCATCAAGCTTTATGGTACAGGCCTCTGATTAAGATGTCTATCAGCTCTGAGCTTCAAATGAACTATATTTATGTAATTCCACACATATTCAGGATTTTCACTTTGTGTGCAGTTGTGTACGTGTATGAGCATGTGTGTGTGCGTATGTTATGGTAGACCTACCAAAAACTTGTGCTCTGCTTTTTGAGTATGCACGCGTGTGTGTGACAGTGTGTTGTGGTATTTCTGACAGAGCATACCAAAGTCCTGGAGACAGACTGATGCAGCGCTGCAGTGCAGTTGGTAGCTGATCTAATCTGCTGGGTGCTGTATAAATTGAGAAGATCACTTTCAACAGGCTGTTGAGTGAAGTGCAGAGCAACAAAATGGTTCAGCCTCTCCACTTTAGAATGGTAGCATGTAGATCCCTGTCCTGAAGCTGTTGCTAAGAAACAAGTCTTTCAAGGTTGTTGATCTTTAGATAGATGGGGAAAACACTTGAGAATAATGACAGCATTAAGGCCTGCCAAACCATTAATCTGTGACATTTTCTGAGAAATAAACTGCCATCCCCTTTACTGCCTTTAAATCCCTTGCACCACAGCCAGCCTCATGACTCAGGCTCAATCACCACACACAATAATAAAGGTATTCCTTAATTATTTTTTTAAAAATTCAAATCAACTATGGATCAGTCCTATTGGGATATGTCTGATGTCTTCCCTTAGAACAAAAATGTAAAATGATAAAAATAATAATAATAATAATAATAATAATAATAATAATAATAATAATAAAAAGTAATAATAAGAAGATTGATGAGCTACACCATTGAGTGACAGATTCCTGTTCCTGTCAGTTGATGGTGTGAACACTGTCTTGTGTTTGTAATCTGTAATTTATTTCTGATCCACAGCAGCTGTTTACTGAGCCTTTTTCATGAATGTAAAGATTTATTTATTTTTTATTTTAAAGTTTAATATCTTCATGGGAGCCTAGCCAAGCCTATTGATTGGTAAAAAATATATGATATAATTTGATATTTATTAAAATTCTATACTATGACAAGCACAATAGCTCATGTCATGGGAAATAATTATAGCCAGTCACCTACAGGCACTGTAAAAGTCACCAGTAAATGTTTGCATGTCTCTTTTTTTGTCTTCTGCAGAATTTGCATGTCTTTGTGTGGGAGTTGTTTGAGCACCAGGAGTGGGAGAGGTACAGAGGTACACGTTTGAAATGGCCTGAGAGAGTTACAAAGAGACACGGTGGGTGTGTAGGTACAATGCAGATGCCAGACAAGAATATCTGAGAGGACAAATGGTGACAGAACTGTTGAAGTTCATCGGCCCAAGTGGATCTCAACTTTTCTGATCTCTTTGTAACATTCACCAAAGTTTGTGTTGAACTAAAACATACCTGATATTTTATAGCCCACTGAGCTCATCTGCTGCACTTGTCAACTCTCTCTCTCTCTCTTTTTATATATATATATATATATATATTTATATATATATATACTGTATAGTATATTGAAGCGAGGTCCGACCGTTCATTAAGATGATCAGGGCATACAGATGACACTTGAGATGATGGTTGGAAGTTCACGGTACTTTACTTACAGAGCTCCAGGTCGTTCTCCAATACTACAGAACAATCGTGAATGCGGTACGAAAAGGACAAATTCTTATCTCAAGACAGTGGTATTTATACTGTTGAAGACAGGCATGATGTCACATGACTCTTTTACAGGAATGCTGATAGGACCACACACACACACACACACACACACACACACACACATATATATATATATATATATATATATATATATATATATATATATATATATATATATATATATATATATATATAGTGTATTTGCAGCGATTGGGAACAGAATGGGTGGATTGACAGGTAAGGCGTACTACCTACCTACCTATGCAGTCTACAGTTGTATTTTTTGGAATGCAAAAGACAACTTGTGTCACTATGTAACCTTGGAGTCTTTCTTGTATGATGTATTTTATTAAAATGGATGATACAATTGTACAATTCAGCATTAATGGTGTCTTCACGGATGTGCAGGTTACCCATGCTGTGGTCAATTCATTGGTAAAAGTGAAGTGAGTTGATGTATTAAGACACTGAGATAAGCCAGGAGATGTTAGAGAAAGAGGAAACTGGTGAAATTTGGGATGTGTGGAGGGTGTACTAAACTGACTTACATTATTTTATTGTTTTTCCTTAAATTTAGGATTAAACAGTTTTTGATAGGTGATTCTGCACTCTTCTATTTTAGCCTGCTTGTTGAGTTTAATGATAATTTTGTAAGAAGCAGGGAAAGTGAGGAGGAGCATGAACTAAACGCTGACTCTACAGACAGGATTGGTACTGCTCTGAAGTATAATGATATAAGTCAAGAGGTCAATGGTAAAAAAGAGACATCAGTTAAAACAAGCAAACACTATCCTTGAGTAGGAAGCAAAGGCAAGATTCCATTAAACAAAATCAATAATCCAAAAATCAAACAGTGAAAGCAAAAAAAGTGGAAAGAAACCAAAGGCAGGGAATGACACGACAGTGATGTGAAGGGAAGACCTGACTGGAAAAGAGGAAAAGTTAAGGAGCAGACAGACATGCTGAAAAGCATTACTGATGATGATGATGATGATGATAATAATAATAATAATAATAATAATAATAATAAAAACATACTGTAAAGCTTATAAAAGTCACAGAAACCATTTTCTGATGATTCTTAAGTGATGCACAGGGGTGACACGCATGTTTTCCAACTCCACTTTCAGATAGATGACTTAAATAACTGATGGTGGAAAACAAACAAATCTTAAACATTTTCCATTATCAGCTTTTGGGATGAACTGCTCATTAGCCTGTCAGGTGAAAGAGACAGGAGCAGGTTGAAGTAGGGTGGCGCTGAATAGGACAGACGATGTAGGAGAAACATGGAGATGAAGGAATACATACGTGAAGTAAAGCATTTTCTTGAAAAGCTTATTTCCCTATAATTTCTTTAAGTGACAGTGACTTAATCTCTCAGGCCAGGATTGCTGACAGTTTGCTTTCTAATTACTTTGCAATGGATCCAACCCGAAAGAGATCCGAAGTCTGGGAACATTTTGAACTGGTACCGCCGAACAGAGTAGATTTTAATTTCTAAGAAACTTATTTTCAAGCTCTGTTGCTCACACGATAGAAAATAATAAACCACACACGTCATTTTTAATTTACAGGTGAAGTGTTTGCTTTGTTCTTAGCACCTGAATACATCAACAACACGTCATCAATGATGAGGCGTTACCGATCCAGACGTGAGAATGAAGCCGGTGGAGCTATTGTGATCACGCCTCAGAGTCACGACTTTAACCTGACAACATAGACTTTGTCTTTTTCCAGTGACACAAATCATCCCACGTAACCTATACACACGAACACACATGTATATATATTAAATAAACATGCATGTCCATGTAATCTATATCTCTTATTGCTTTATTGAACCCTGCAAGGACCAATGATCATAAAACAATTCCCTATAATATATGGCTACAACATAGCAAAAGATTACCAAATTGAATTAGATTATATTCTGTTTTATTCAGAAAATGTATGCAATACAGGAAACGTCAAAGGGCTGTTTTCTGGGGTTATCGACCATTGTGTGGCTTCAGTACAGTCACCCTGCCAAAGAGTGCGCCCACGTTCCCAATGAATGGGGCGCCGAGTAATGAAACAGTTTTCGGCGCAATTGTCACAAATGGTTCGAAGCCCCATGGGTCGCCATTCAGACATCACTAGCGACAGGTTCAGTCAACTTACTTGTTCCTTGTGAATGGTTCCTTCACTGATCAGGCCCACACAAAGTTCAGTATTCACTGCACAATTAAGTGCATTACTTTTGCAGAATAAAGAGGGAAAGCAGCAGCAAAGTGAACCAGCAGGATGTGGCGAGAAACATGCTGTTTCTGATTGAAGAATACAACTAATTAAATCCCAGAAATCATCAGTCTTAATAAGTAGAGTAAACAATTAACTAGGCCTCCACAGCCATGCGTTTTTAATTAAGTAGCAGCTTGAAGGTGTCTAAAGAGCACTGAAAGACATAGTACAAAAGAAAAAAATTATGTACTGGTTGCGTAAAGCCATCTGCCCTGTTGCTCCCTCCAGGAATATGCACAAAGTAATGAAATGTTAGGTTCAATCTTGGGTCAGATTACTCTTTGAGAACAGCGGTAAAACTGTGTGAAAAAATAAATAAATTCAATAATAGCATCCACCCGCCCATCCATTTTCTTGCAGACAGCTGCCAAACCACCTTACAAGTCACATGTCTGCTGCAGCCTATCCCAGCTGGATATGGCCAAAAGGCAGGGTACCCCCTGGATAAAATTCCAGGTAGTTACTGGATCAGTAATAGCCTATTGGCATTAATTATACATTTGACATATATTCCATCTATGTTGTTATCCCATAGTGCACTAGTGGTAACATGTGACTTCTCTGCACAGACGCAAACTTGAACTCAAAGCTGCTTATTTCTTTAGGGAAATTTAGATCTGATGTCTCAGTTGCCTTTTGTCTATGGAACATATTACACTTGACCTTATCATCACACTTAAATCAATCCAATTTATGATAGAGGAAAATATTTTTAAGCTGTTTCTGTGAACCCAATGTTTCATGTTAATGTGCTCCAAAGCACATTTGCATTAGCATCACTGTCAGATATAAATGAATGAGCATAGTTGTATTTAAATGTTTTCTAAGATAAGGACATTATTTCACAGGAAAGTTTCTTTTTTTTTTCACAGATCATAATGAAATGTTCCAATTTATACATATTTATAGTATATTTTGCACACATGTTACATCAGTCAAATTGGAGGACCAGCATCCTGATGAGATTTAAAGAAAAGTTTAAAAATACAACAGAGCCTCTGTTTTGGGTTCATTTTAGGAGAATGAAAAGGACAACACAGTCACTGTCTTTAAGTTTATTATCTGAGATCCTGTTCAGCAACGCCTCACTTGCTTTTTCTCTTCCTGCCGCTTACACTCTTTTGCTCTTAATTCTTGCTGCTCACAGGTAACAGATCAGCAAATTAATTTTTCGAGAGTACTTTACCGTCTTGTTTCTTCTGGCACTGTCAGAGATCTGTGTGTGTGTGTGTGTGTGTGTGTGTGTGTGTGTGTGTGTGTGTGTGTGTGTGTGTGTGTGTGTGTGTGTGTGTGTGTGTGTGTGTGTGTGTGTGTGTGTGTGTGTGATGCACAGAGATACACAGAGGCAGTAAGGTGAGAACAAGTGTGAATGTTGCACCACAGGGGTGATTGTAATTAGAGCTCGGTTTTTACTAAACCTGCATAATTAACCGCCAATCTCTTTCTCTTTCTCTCCCTCTCTGTCTCTCTCTCCCTCTCTCTCTAACACACACACACACACACACACACACACACACACACACACACACACACACACACACACACACACACACGATAGGACAAAACGATGATGCAGATTTTTCTTTCTTCACCTGTATGTGTTTCACAGGAAGTGCTGAACCTGACCCAGCAATCCTAGCAGTGACTCAACAAAACTTTTATGCAAATTTCAGCAGAAAGGTACTGAAGCTGAAGCCCATCTGGTTTTAGTCCTGGTCAAATGAACTAATCTCAATTTAATATCAACAAGACGTAATTCGATCTGTGATTGGTTGTTTTTCTTAAGATTATCAGATTTGCAAAATAAAAAAAACAAAGGATATTTGTTAAAAAAAAAAAAAATCATAAAATTGTCCAATATATGTCCCAATACGAGTTGGATGCACTGACGCAAATTCAGACATTTAATTTCACGCAGCAGGTTTAGCTGCATCTGAGAAGCATCTCTAATTTGATGGATGTCTTTCAGCGTAGACCAGAGCATCATCGATGGAGAAGGCAGAGTTTCCAGTTTCTTGGGTTAGTTTGTGGAAGACCTCCAGTGAACCCGGTTCCACCCCCACCCTGAGTGAGATGTCTCAGACAGGAGGAAGTGTGTGTGTGTACAGAGGAATGAGCCTGAAAAGAAGAGGAGAGATTTGGAGAGAAGGGATGACAGATTGAGTGAGGGAAGGAAAGACAGGGATAAAGAGTGGGATTCTGAAGAAACAGACTGAACAATGGAGGAAGAACGAGCCGAGGAGACGTGGTGAAGCAGAAGGATGTGTGATGGATGAAGGGATGGCAGGTGTGATGAAAAAGGCAACCAGGGAGGAGGAGAGGCAGATGGATCATCATGAAATTACACTAGTCTGTGTGTGTGTGTGTGTGTGTGTGTGTGTGTGTGTGTGTGTGTCTTCCTACTTTCCAACAATACGTTTGTTGAGCTGTGATGATCAGGCTTATTACTGTGATCATGAGTATCATTTACAAAGGCCTGTTTTGGGATTTAATAAGTGTGTTACTGTTGACACAACACATAACAGTTTTTATGCATACATACTGTGTGTGTATCTCTACCATTTCTGTAGGTCACAGTGTTTCTGAATGTATGGGGCTGCGCGTTTGTGGAAGAACAGGGTGATGACAACCAAACATACCATCATGTGCAGATTTCAGTCACATACTTTTATAAAATTATCATATTGAACAGAACTTACTGTAAATTTATCAGATTGCAGCGATTTTGCTGTTGGGAAAAAGTGCAAGTGTCACCATGGTAACATGCTTACAACCCAATACTAACCTTGTGAGATCTATTTAAGTATATGCAAAAGCATTACATTTGAAAATATTTGTTTACAAAACATTACATTTAATAAAAATAAAACCAAATCATACTAATCGTACTTTAATGGTACTTGAAGAAAAGTTAAGAAACAAATACATTTGCACGTTTCATTCTACTAGAGTTTTCCTCCCAAACCCCAAATATAAACTTCATGGTAATACAGACAAGACAGGATCACCAAAGTGTGTAGAATGGATCTTTTTAATGACCATATAAAATAAAATGGTGCACAACCCATGACTAAAATAAAGACACCCTGACTTTTAAAATATATTTTTAGACCTTTAGTCTTAAAAAAATTATCACTTCCTATTCATCCAAGCTGGAGTGAAAATGACATCATTAACTTTACATGGATATATGTGTCAGTAAACATTAAAGCTACTGACATAGAAGCTACTGAACTCTGCGTTTGGCCTAAAAGTATGGAATTAGTAAAGGAGAAATATAAAGTATGTGGATTTACAGCAATACTCTAATTTGCATTGATTGACATTGATAACTAAAAACACATCACCAGACTTAGTTTAGACGTAGCAATAGTTTGTCCCAACTTTTGCTCATGAATCTAATTTCTGATTTGTTGGATGAAGTGTTTTGTAGTAAAGACCTGTTCCAGACCTGAACTGGAAAGTCTGAAAGATGCATTTTTTTTTAACCTTTAAATTATTTTTCAATGTTAACACTGAATACTAAAGTGGTTATCTAGCAAAAGTGATGGACATTTCATTAATTTTACTCCATTTGTGTTCCTCTGAGTTTGTAAAGAACAACTTTTTCTTCCCACAGTAGAGACAGTCAGCCTTCTCTTTCTTTATCACTTGGCTTTCCATACGACCATTTTGCTGGATGACTGCCTACCACCTCAAACTCAACCTTGACAAAAGTGAGATATTGCTCTTCCCTGACAAATGTTGTCGGCGAGTCCACTCTATCAGGACTGACGGCGCTATAGGGACAACTGCCCAGACCTGCACAAATCTCACTGACAATTCTGTGTAAACAATTGCCATGCAACGCCTGCACCGTACCTCTTTCTCTTTCCAGACTCCTATCCAGGTCTGCCTGAGTTACTGAGTTTTTCTGTTCACAGCTGATAACCCTGCTTTAACCCTCCTGAGGCAGCTCACATTAAATTCACAAACCTAGCTTCTGCTGTATAAGTTGAGGTGCATCGTTGTGTACCTCCAAGACAACTGCTGAGCTCTACCCTCCCAGAATCCACCAGGCCACAACTCCACTCTTAGCCAGGCTCCTCTCTCTCCAGGCATCTCAGTGGTAAAATGACACCCCCACCCCTCCCAACATAAGACTCAACTGGCTGTGTGAAAAACTAATTTCTTCCAGCAACACTTTATATCCCGCTTGGAGCTACACTGCAAGTCTCTTGACCCGGACCATTCTTCTGTCAGCTAGGTGAAAGAAAAAAAAAAAATCATTTTTCCACCTGTTTCCTTTGTTGCTTCTGTTTTGAGACAAACTCCCAGCCCATGTCAATGGATTTGACATGCAAATACAAAATATTTAAATGGTGTGTCTTGTCACACTTTCTGACACATAGTAGGATGGTGAGGTAGAGCAAAATGACTGGACGCACCTCAACTTTCCTTCAGCACCCAAGTCAACATCAATATGATCTAGCAAAATTAAATATTTAAACTGCATGAGAGATCTTGTATCAGTTTTCATACGTATGTAGACCACCATCTGTATTACTTTCTGTTCTGACAATCAAAATATAATTCCTTCATCTTGTTATAATCGTTACAATCAACTCATTTCCAGCCATTTACCTGCCTTGTCTGCCACGGCTCTACCGGAGCCCATCCCGGCTGGCTACGGACAAAAGGTGGGGTACACTCTGGGGACACCAGCTCATCATAAAGCCACAAGAAGAAAAGGAAGAAGAAAGAAAATAAATAAGAAAGGAGCTTTATTTGTCATATATAATTGTACAACAAAATTATGAGGTTTAGATGGAGAGTCGGTCCTGAGTTGCTGAACCCTGGGCACGCTTGCTACTACGGGTCAACATAACCTAAAGTTAGTTAGATGCGTGTTTTTCGTGATGTTGGGGGAAAACTGGAGAAAACCTATTCAGACACAGAGAGAACATGCAAACCGCATAGAAAAGAATCAAACCAGGACCTTCTTGCTGTGACATTCATGTAATTGTTTGGGAGCAATAACATAATGATAAAATGTACTGACGCTGGCCCAGCCATCCAGTGAGGAGCCCTTATTATAAACATAGTACATTAACACATTATGCTTGTATAAAACACTAGATACTTTTTTCGGTCAAGCAGTGTTTCGACACGAAATTTAGAGTTTAAAAAAAAAAAGTACTGAAAATATGTCCACCTTTGTCATTGAAATCCCATATCAGCTGAGAGCCAATTAAATAATAATTAGGGTGGCTTTGGCTTTAGTAAGAGCATCACCCACTCAGCAGTGGTTCTAGCTCCAGTTCCATTAGTCTAACAGCTGATCTATCCTTCAGTCCTTCAGGAAAATGCTCAACTCCAACTGGCTCCCAGGCCACCTGAATGGCTTCCCACTGCTCCTCCTCATAATTTCCCCTTCAGAAATCAACTATATATATATATATATATATATATATATACACACACACACACACACACACACACACACACACACACACACACATACTGTATATACAGTATATATAATAAGAAAAAAGCCATAACATACCAAGATCCTGCAGTTCAATGAAATATAGCACTTTGTGGCATCAGCACAGATGATTATCACATGTCTCGCACAGGCAGAGACGTCCAGTTCCAATATGGCGCAATATGAGGAGAGAGAAATCAGTTCAACACAAAACACCAGGGATGAAAAGCTTTCTCTCCCTCAGACCAGTCCCTGAACCATGCCTGTTCCCTCTGTCTAGTCCTGAGCTAACCGTATCCCGATTGCCACAGCTGCAAAGATGGAACCGGAAGTATCTGCCCACAAGACAAAATGATTAAAAGGATATGTTTTTCATTTGTTCATGTGCTAAATGTGATCTTTTTTAAATTATTTACGAACAACTTTTGGTGTTTCATACACCTTTCGGAGCTTTGACCTTGCTGCATTTGCTGTTTTGTCGTTACTGAAAAAAAGAAGGGATGAGGGAACGGTGGGGTTGACAGAGTGAGAACTTCGAGATTGAGATAGGAGGGTGAGAGAATAAGAGGGAGAAAGAAAGATGAGAGTGTTCTGGCTGGTGAAGTGAAGCGATGAAGAAAGCCAGTCAGACAAATTGGTAGGGGGGGTGGAGTGAAGAAAGAGCAAGATAAGCTGTCCCCCCATGGCAAATAGGGGGCAGTATCACTCTGCAGCAAGTTCACAGAGAGACCGGACAGAGATGAGAGGGGAATTGCAAAAGACAGAGAGTGGGAGGGACGAATAGGGGGTTGGGTGGTGGCAATGAAAGACAGGAGGCAGGGGTGTGGTGAAGGGTGTTAGAGACACAATTGAGCAGAAGAAGAGATAGGAGGAGGCAGAGGCAGAAGCAGGCAAAATGCTGGAGAGGAGTGCATTACAGTGTCAGCATGGTAGCGCTTATCATTCACCATATGAATATAAACTACTGCTGTTCTGCAGTTGAATCTGAGTGATATCCTTCAAGAATGCCTGCTAGCTTGTGTAAGATGTGCTCAGCTCGCATTAATTGATGTGTTGTGTGTCGTCTTTTGTCCAGCTGAATAAAGAGAGCTTTTAAAACAATATTACCTTTGTGGTTCACGCGGTGCTGAAGCCTATCCCAGGGTACACTCTGCCAGCGATGCCAGTGCACCACGGGGAACTCGAACCCGGAAACAACATGATGTTTAGTGACAGCGCTACACACTGTGTCACCGTGACGCCCTGCAAGAAAATCAGGCCTGTAAATCAATACAGAATTAAGATCTGATTACTGTCCACTACAAAAGACCCCTCTCTTATACATTGGCCTGATCTGCAAAAAAAGTGCAGTTTATTGTTACACTGATGTATATACTGGCTTTTTTTTAATGCATTCATTTTCCTTGTCACGACCTTGTCTCTCTTCTCCAACTTACTGTTTTTAAGTAGAGAGGAAAGGAAATTTCATCTAAGTGTCCCCAAGGGCACTAAAGACATATGTTTTCATCTGCAGGCTGGAGAATAATTTGAACTTTGAAGCATTTTCTTACCCCTTATAAGCTTGAAAATCACTATGCTCCTCTTTATAGGAACATAGTCATAGTTTTAATAATATAAATTTTTATGAATTTTTAAAAAAAACCTCATTGTGTTGTATATCTATTTCAAAGTGGGTTTCTCTTTTCTTCTCTTTAGCAACTTTTCTGAACAAGGGTAAATAACAATTTATTTATTTGTATTAGTGTTTGTGCCATTGCATGACTAGAATCAAGTTGTTGTTGTTTTCTTAATGTCAGCAGTAGGGCAGCTTGGTAGTGCAGTGGATAGCGCTGTTTCCTCGCAGCAAAAAGGTTCTGGGTTCAATTTTTTCTGTGCAATTTTTTTTCTTCCTGTGTTGGTTTTTCCCACCTCCAAAAACATGCAATTTAGGTGAACTGGTCATACCATGAAGATGATGATGATGATGATGATGATGATGATGATGATGATGATGATGATGATGATGTTGAGTTAGCATACTGATACTTGAGCTTTCTGGGTTTTATTGAATAAATGATTGGGCAGAGTTGTAGAGGGTGCAGTAATAGTTAGTAAAAGATTGTCAAGGTCAAGTAGCTCAAAAAATATACAGTAATGAATATACCTGGCCTTACGGCTGTGATGAAAAAACCCCAAACACATGTATTATCATAATTAATGTAATTAGCACATATTAATTTGTGCTGAATTTCCATATTCTAATGCAGTCACACAGCAAATACAGCTCGGCTGTGAGATTTCTTCTTGAATGTTAGTTTCAACTCCTCTGTCAGCAGACTGAAACATGGGGTCCATTTGTTCTCGTCCTGCTTCAGCCCCTCCATGAATGGACCCTCTTGACATGACATTGGTGGAGGGATGAGCAACATCCAGCAGTTAACAGCCTCTCTGCTGCTGGACAGCATTCTGGGAATTCAATTTCACTTAGCGACTAATCAGACAACACAAATCCCCCTCGGCTATATGTCTGCTTTGTTTTTGTGTCGACCCCTCTCGCACCAATCTGGTTGTCTAATGTGTTCTCCACTGTTGGGGCCTATCGCAGCTAGCTTGGGCGTGAGGCGGGGGAAACTCCGGGCGCGATGCCAGTGCACCGCGGAGCCACACATAGACAAACATGCACACACTCACTCCTATGGGCAATTTCAAGCCAGTCAATTAAGCGCATGTTTCTTGGAGGTGGGAGGAAGCCGGAAAACCTGGAGAACATGCAAACTCCTCACAGAGCGGGACTCGAACCTGGAACCGCCTTGTCGCGCGGCGAGAAAATGTGAATACAAATGATATTGCATCAACACATTCTTCGTAGTTGTGCAGTGATGTTGTTGAAACTACATTGTGTTCAGGGAATTGACTCAGAGCACACACCCACACATGGATTGACTTGAAAATGCAGGACTCAGTGAACTGTGAACCATGCACAGTAACACACTGATCCTAAATCTTCACACCATTGACACCTTGACGTTTGTGAACATGTGCACCATGTCAGTGTGATTGTATGAGAAATACCTGCCCCCCTAACAAGCACCATATGGAAACACAGTTACTTTTAATACATGTTTCTCCTCTTCCATGCTTCTGCTGCCTCTTATCATTGATCCAAAATGAAATCAAATTTCTACTCCTCACAGTCTTCCTGCATATCTTCCTCTCTCTCTCTCTCCATTGGTTTTCTATTCCTCACATCTTGACACATCCATATAAACTCTAAGATGCACAAGCACAGCAACAAACCCTCAGTACATATCAGATCATTAAACTGATCTAATAGGGAGCAGCAGCACAGATGTCCGAACAGCTGATCCCATTTAACATGACCATGGGTACGGTGTGTGTGTTTGTGTTTGTGTTTGTGTGTGTGTGTCAGTGTGTGTGTGTTGCATATAGTAGATATAAACTGAAATGAATCAGCCAAATATTCCATGGTACGAGTGTCTCTTCACTGTTGGTAACACCCATGTGCTACTAATATATACCTTTGACATATACCTCTGAGTCCAGGGTACAAGTGTGTGTTGAATCGGTGTATTTGATCTCTATCCCAAATTACTCACTCATAACAAGAGTTTGCAAATAGAGTTGTTGGACAGCTTAGAGACTAGAGTAACTCCCCTGTGACCGCAATTAGAATCAGACTTTCTGCTAGTGTTGAAAGAGCAGTCACATTCAACACATCTGTATGTGCATAAATAAAAAAACAACACAACGTATTTGTGGGATATATACTGATCACAAGTGTGCATGTCAGCATAGTACTGTAAGTGAAAAGTGAAAAGCTAATCACAGAAAAAGTTCAACTCAAGGTATTTTCTCAACACAGCAGGTCTGGATTCTATTCTTTCTTCTAAAGAATTTTGTTCAATCCTCAAGGAGAAGTTGATTGTGCCTTCCAGTCATACCGGTGAGTTGGAATTTCTTATTTTGGTTGTTTTCAGGATGTTTCAAATGCAGAAAAAGTATTTCAGAGTTGAAAAATTAGAGGAACTTTACCTGAGCAACCTCATGTGGTACTCCATGTATCAACAGAGATCCTGTAATGTATCCTGTCATATAGCTCTTATCAACACTTCTGCCTTTTATAGCTGTATTGTGTCCCCAATAAACAGTGGGACACTTAGTACTGCTACTTTTGTTAATGGGTGTATTGCTAGTTATGTGGGCAAACTAGCACGTAGTTAGCTGCTTAGGTTCCAAAAGCACAATGAAGGATTTCTTGATCAATAGTTAATTACTCTAACCTAGTTTTGTTGATGTCTTTCCCAGCAGTATTACCTAAATGGACAATATATAAAGGAAGAACAATACTGGCCCAGGCACATAATCCTAAGGAACTCAGTAACAAGATTACTACGTGTAAAGGATTTGTGGTTAACTTGTATGAACTGAGATCGATCTCATGAATGGGACTCAGAGCAGCTTAATGCAATTCCTTTAATGCTAATTAAATATTTGAGACTTTGTAATTATGTCTGATGGTCTGTAGTAAGACCTAACAATGTGTACAGAAAAGGTTCTTATCTGTTGGTGAATGTTTTGTTGTCCTTGTGATGACAGTCGATCTGTGTGTGTGTGTGTGAGAGAGTGTGTGTGTGTGTGTAGATGAGATGAAAAATACCTCTTCAGCAGTGATCTGAAGAATAGAATGACTCAGATTATAACCCCCCCCCCCCCTCCTATGCAACTGTATAGTTAAACGCATTAAAGATGACATTGATTCAAAATGTTTTAAGGAACAAAACATCTTATTTTTGAAGGTGATAAAACGATTACGTATAAAGACTGGAAACTACAATTTATGAAACCATAACAACCACACATGGTTAATGACAGCTTCTATTTTTGTGCTCAGTAATTCATGCATTACATAATTTAAATATTAATGCAAACATGAATTTCTCTGTGATTTTTTTCTGTGTTTGGCCACATTGGTTGCCTCCTTGTCATAATCCCGGGGGGGGGGGGGTGTTCTCTGTTCCTGACAAGCATCCATACATTTGTAAAGAAATTATATAATTTATCATTCATGCTTTACAACGGCACCACTTAAAAGTGGCCCAAAACATTCTTGTAAAGACTTTTATCCAAAAATCAAAAGCAATGCAGATAATTGTTGTCAGAAACTATATTCAGAATTCTTTTTCATAAAGTAGACTTTACAGTAAACCAAATGAATGAATGAATGAATGAATGAATGAATTAATGAATGAATGAAATGTTTAAAGTGCTAAAACACCACCATAAATTTCAACTATTGACTACAGATCTTTCTGTCTCTTTTTGAAAGCTACTTCGGCCTGGTCGCCCTTGCAACACATTTCTGAACTCAGTGACACATTTTAGTTGGATGAAGGTACGAAAAAGTGTGTGTGTGTGTGTGTGTGTGTGTGTCTGTGTGTGTCTGTGTAGGTCTGTGTGTGTACACAATCAGAAAATATCCAATACGGTAAAAATATCATGTTTCCCTAACCATAAATCAGCTTTTATGGAGAAGCTGATTACTAAACAACATTTAATTAAGTCAAAAATGATGCTAAAAAGAAGAAAGTGAAAAGTGAAAGAAAAATTATCAGAGGTAGGTAGAGAATTAATGAAGCGTGGGTAGAGATGAATGCAATGATTGAGGGAGGAAAGGATGGAGATGGAGAGGAAAAAAGGGGTAGATTGCAGCAGATGATGAAGTGAAAAAGTGGTAAAATGAAAATATAAAGGCAGATAAGTACTATTATAGTGATAAATAGAGAGATCGTTGGAGAGAAATAAGAAAGACAGATGGAAGGTAGAATGAAAAGTGATTGTATTCGATGTTCAGATGAAAGGGTGATGAGCTGGTGTCCCGTTTGGGGTATACCCTGCTTTTCACCCACAGCCAGCTGAGATAGACTCATGAGCTGCAAGGTGGATAAGTGGCTGTACAAATGTCTCGTCTACAAGAATATGGATGGATAGATGGATGGATGGACGGACAGATAGAGACAGGTCAACAGGGGGATGATGGAGGGAATATTACAGAGAGAAGAGGAGTGACAGGGGGAGGGAGCAAATAGAGGCCACTTTGGACAAATAGATGAGGAATGACCAAAAGAAGAGAAGGTGAGCAGAAGATGAGTAGAAAATGGGGTCAGTGGAGGTAAAATTGAAATAAGAGGGAAAGAAAATGAGGGGGAGATCGAAGGGCAGGTGAGATGATGAGAAGATGGGTGGCAGAGCAGAGATGGGGGGGGGTGTAGTGATGAGTGAGAGACCTGGCAGCGGAGCGAGGAGATGGAAAGGTGAGAGATAACGGCGAAAGGAGGAGCGCTACAAGGGAGAAGCAGATTATCAGGGAAGAGGACGGAAAAAAGATATTCTATCTGGACATTGAGCAGATCTTTACCTTACACTGATAGTGGAGTCGAAGAAGCAACAATTAAACATCAGTTTTCACTGATGTTGGTTTCATTTGAAAAGACTAAAACCTATGTGACAGTTTGATGAAACTTGTGGGAGAGATCGTTATATTTTGCTGAAAGATGTTTTCAGTAGAATGTTTCCAGTTTTCGTCATGTTTTGTCATTGATTAAAATGCGTACAATCTTGTACTTTATTTTATTTTCGCAGTTAAAGCCACAGACGGTTATTTGTATGGAAATATCTGCTTTTGATTCATCCAGATAAAAATAATCTATCACATCTTTTATCTTCTTGTGTTTTGTTACATCAACGGCTCATTCTTTTTCTGTATTACCCAGATGGTTTCTGATATTTTCTCAAAAAGTTCTTCCTGTCTGTGTAAACCTCATTCTTACAAATAATTAGTTCTGAGCTACAGCCATCTTAATTTGGACATATTCCATTTGGTGTTTTGGAAAGGAGATGGAATAGAAGAGATTAAAATTTCCCAAAAATTTACTCCAAAATTTCATATACATGACCTGGAAGTCTCCAAATATGACTGACATTTCTTGAAATTAAGTAAATGTTCTTAATTATAAATTACTAATGTTTTGCTTTTTTAATAAATGCATTTAAAGTCAATTCTATTTCAGTACTCACTATTTATCATATTCGTATTCTGACATATACCAGTTTCTATATGCAGATCATGAAAAATTCATAGGATCATTTAAATATACCCTTCAGTGGACTAAGCTTTATTGGGTGCTTATGGCTTTCGTTATAGTGTGGCACCAACTAGCAGACATCATTATCATCCTGCCAACAGGGAACAGTTCAGTCTGAACCCAGACAGGGAAGAAAAAGCTAAATATAATGTGTTCTTCCAAATGTTAAACCTGTTTTAAGGACATTTGTTAAAAAAAGAAGAAGAAATGCATTAGTTTAAGCAGTCAGTCAGGAAATAAACAGTTTTGTAAAGTTGTCCAACATGAATTTCACTCAAGAGATATAATATATAAATGTATGTATGTGTGTATATATATATATATATATATATATATATATATATATATATATATATATATATATATATACTGTGTATATATACAAACCAACAAACTCTTTATTTTTTTATTTTTTTATTCAATTTTAAATAAAAAAATAATGTCCTAAAAATAATAATAAATAATAAATATTAATAAAAATATTTTATCCTTTTATTTATATTAGTTCAGATTAGGTGAACAGTTCACAGTCTTGGGTTTCAACTATTTTATCCTTTGGTAATGCTGCATAACAGTCAATTAATTTGTAGCCAGATCTACAAATGCAATTTACAACTACAATAACAAAAGCATTCTGCAGCTTCTATTCCATCACTCTGTCCTGAAAAAAATGAAAAGAGAGAGAAAAAAAACAAAGGTCAAGAGGATTAAGGGATGGATGAAGATGGGATGGACACTACAGTTCAGATGCTCTGTTTTACTCTTAAGCCGTGTGACGGCTCTCTCCGTCTCTGCTTTGGTCTCTCTTTGCTCTCTCTTTGCTCTACCATCTCCCTCTTCCTCCCTACAGGCCCCTCTTCCTTTCTCAGTTTCAGTCTCTGTTCGTCCTTCAATCTGAGCCTTTTTCCCTGCAGACTCCTTTGCATTAGAGCTTAACCGTTCATTGATCCCTCTCTAAACAAATACACATAGGTATTCAGCACGGCGATACACTACTGGAGCCAGAAGATACAGCCTAATGGCCACTCTTTGCACATATGTGTTTGCATGCGTGTGTGTGTCTGCATGTGTATGTACAGTATTTGCTTGTGTTTTTTCTTGCTTGTATGTGTGTGTGTGAGAGAGAGAGAGGGAGAGAGGGAAAGAGTGAGAGACAGAGCCTCAAAGTACGCAGCTTTTCAGCTCACATCTAAAGTCAGATGGGACATCTTACCATGTATAGAGGTCTAAATTCAAAGTATGCATGCACAAACATGCAATGACAAACACACACAAAAATACACATGTGTGCAACCACCAGAAAAGACCCTTTTATTTTCCTCAGCTTCTGAATACACAGACACAAGAGAAATGAAGGCAGAGATTCTCTTCCTTATATTTTCATTCACTGCAGCTCTTATATAGACGCATGCATAAGTCTACTATAGAATAACTCTCAATGAATAAATACATTCTCAGTGTTGTGCAGTGCTGGTGAGAAAAATCACTGACGGAGCTATACGACATGATTTATGTTTGGACGTTAATGTCTTTCAGCAGTGAGTGTATTTCTCTTTCTGGTCGACTCGTCAGTTATTTTTCTTTGTGCTTTTTTTTTTTCTTCGTCCAGCCAAAAGTAGTGAAATTCCTGACTGACTGATTATCCACTGCTCAAAATAGTATGCATGAGATGAGGTGTTGAGGAGACTGCCGGAAGTGAGGCGTGAAAATGCGACTAGCCTTTAACAAGGTGAAAATTATATGTGCAGAAAGACAATGGTTCCAGAGCCTCAAGGTGTACTGCTCAATCTGACTCAATATGACAAGTTTAGAAAGAGACTAAATGTGGTAAATCAAATCAAGTTATGTAGCTATAATTTTAATTCCATTCAGAATCAGTGGGACTTGAGGTTTTTACACCTGATGACATAACGTATTTTACTCTAGTGACAAAATGTATCCAAAGATTAGGCCACTATATCAGTACGGATCAGAAATGTGTGTTATCAACTTCAGCTGTGATATATCAGTTGGCTTTTTGGCGAGGGCCCTCAGGAGGATGGGGCCAACATTTTTCACCGATATACTGCAGACTAGGTGTGATTTACTTCAGCTGCTGGTTAAATGTGTGACTCTGGAAATCACTGACCTAAAAAAAATAGTTTTGTGAATAAGAATGTGGAAAAAATAATTTGCTCTCATTTCCTGTGATGACTACAAATGTTTATTTATTTGTACAACCAAACTGCTTGCATGTTGGTATGTCGGATTTTTACAGAAAGGGATCAAGAGCACTCATTCAAAGCCAACCAGACATTAATGAATTTGAAAGTGATTCCATGAACATTTGTGGAATGCTTTCAAGCTGCTCAGCATGTCATACGGTATATAGCATCAGAAATAACACAAGGTTACAGCTGATAGCATGGAGCAGATAAAATCCTGTTTTCAGTGTTTATACTGCATATTTTGAGGCTGAATGCTGATTTAAATAAGTGAATTAAACCTGTGGTGTACATTTGTTCAGAATAAATTCTGATGAACCTGGAAATGTAATGCAGAAAGATTAAAGTCACACGGATTGTCTCCTGATTTCCTTTTGTTCATCACATTTCCAGCACTGCTCTTTCTTGGCTTGACATCAGCTTTCACTAATAGTGAAATGCAAAAAGCATCCTGCAGGAAAATATGATATATTACTGCAAACCCTGAAATCAGTTTCACAGCTCAACAAGCTTTAAGATGACAGATTAACTGTGTGTGTGTGTGTGTGTGTGTGTGTGTGTGTGTGTGTGTGTGCGTGTGTGCGTGCGTGCGTGCGTGCGTGTGTCTCTGCGGTTATTATGCCAGTGAAATATCTACGCCAAAAAACAAGAGAAACTGATGCTTAAAGTCCACATATGGATATTAGTGGCTACTGATTAGCTGATTGGTTGTATAAAGAACAAAAAAAAAAAGTATCTTAGATTGTATACATGTGTTAATTTCCTCCGAAATGTATCCATCCATCCATCCATCCATCCATCCATCCATCCATCCATCCTACATACTAATTCTGTAGTTTTCAGCTGTATTTACTTACATTAGTAATATCTTTTCTTATTCCAGCAGAGTTTGTAACAACAATTACTTTTTCTTCAGGAAATCTTGGAGACAAGAGCCTGGGGGGAACATCCAGTCCCCAGTGTTTGGGAGACGAAACATATTTTCTTCAGTGTGAGTATAGCTGCAGTGACCTTTAAAGAAGACATCACATTTTCATCATGGGTGAGCAATTAGAATGTAAATAACCCTTTAAAGGACAACCAGTCAGCAAGAAAAGTGCCATTTGAGATGAAATCTGAGACTTGTGTTAAGCTGTCCTCTTTAACCCTAACACACTCATGGACGCTCTGTGATGTATTAATGTTCTATTTTGGAGTGATAACTGCTTTACTATGTAACAATTTACCAAAATCTTAATTATTTTGCCTCAATCCTTATTATCAATTTTAAACGTCATTGATTTGGAATCAATCCTTGATGTTAATATGTATGTATATTATTTAACTATTTATGTTTGACCCCCGCCCCCCCGCTGCAATGATCGCACAAATTTCCCCACTGTGGGACAATAAAGGTCTATTATTATTATTATTATTATTATTATTATTATTATTATTATTATTATTATTATTATTATTATTATTATTAAGTCATTAGATGTCTAATCAATTCATACATTTCCTATCCCTACATAAATCTCACAGTGATGACCTAAGAAGTTGCTAACAGTCAGTTCTAAGCACCATTGTCGTTCAGTGACCTCGAAGGCTTCCTTTAAAATTCATGGCAATTGCCTGAAATTCACATTGATCCAGACCTTTCCTCTCTCTGACATCAATACCCATGCATATCACTACAGATTAGGCACCCTTGTTTCATTTGTTAAATCTGCAATTCATGCAAAATGGAAATTGCAAATGTAGTCTCAGAAACAACAAAGAAGTACACAAAGAACAAATCAATCCATGGCTTGCTTGACTAAGAAATATAAGACAGAAACAGTTAACTTAATAGGCTTCCAACTTCTCCAAGGTCCAACTTGCTAAAATTTTAGAACTTATATTTATCTATCCATCCATCCAGCCAGCCAGCCATCAATCAAGCCAGCCAGCCAGCCAGCCAGCTATACAGCCAGTCTTGCAACCGGCCAGACAACCAACGAGCAAGACAGCCAGCCATCCACCCATCCATCCACCATGTCTGCCAGCCGGGCAGGGCGCGGCATGATGAGCAGGAAAATCCCTATGTTGGTCTTGCATTATCTATGATGCTGCAGCAAACTCAGTCTATCTCCCATTCCCAATACTTTCTTGGAGAATGGCCATCGCCCTTTCCTGCATGATACCAAAGACTGCATCTGTCGATGAAATTATTCCCAGAAGTCCTTGTTCTGATACATCCAAAGTATAAAAAATAACTGTAATCCACCAATAATGTTTCAATAATGCAATAATAAATTATAAATAATCCAATAAGGATATTACAATAAATCCACTGAGTAGAACTATTTGATCCTTTTGTGCACCCTTTCTTATACCCAAAGATCATTGAGCAGCAACCACCCCTGGCCTGCCCCCACGACTCATACTCATACTGACTCTCACTGATACTCTGCAAAATGATGAGAGGAAGAGGAAAATCGAAGGAGTATGAAAACAAAAATATAAAGGACCAGATGGCCTCATCTATGGAAGATGTTAAAGTTCGACTTTGATAAGTTAAGGGGTGACTTGGATAAAAAGGTGGAAGAAAAGCTAAAACCGGCGCTAGACACCATGGAAGAAATGAAAGATGAAATGAAGAAAATGCAGAAAGACATAGATGAAAAAGAGCTAAAAAAGCTCGACAATTAAAAAAAATGGGCTGATTGACAACACAAGGATGAACAACTGCAGGATCTTCATCAAAACAATGGGGTTTTCTCCGGAGAAGATGAAAACAATGGTGATCAGGGGTGCAGAAGAGTTGGTGGAATATGAGCAATAATGATGGACAAGAGTTGTTACTACACCAAAGATCAGTGCAATCACTTCAATAGTGGGAACTACACTAATTTTGGAAACATCGAGGATTACATAGAATAGTTGAAAAAGAATTCAACATCATCAATGTGAGAAACATGGATTAATAAACACAAAGACATGGATTTCTGTTTGGAGGGATAACATTAAGTTTGAGACATAAAAGAACATGTTGATAAAAATATAATAGAATGTGAAACTGTTAGAGTGTCTGGAACAAACTGGTTAATTCTAGGATAAACAGTGTCTGCTGAGGGAGGTTAAAATGATCATTACATTCTCGTGGAGAACACTGGCGAGGTCAACTTCTTGTTTTGACTATCTGTAATGTTAACAAACCTTGTTCCTATAAAGAATGGAAACATAGTTATGCTCCAGGTCAGACGTGTCAAACTCATTTTCATCCAGGGCCACATCAACATAATGCCTGTCCTCGAAGGTCCAGATCTAACTTATAAATCTAACTAAATGTAACCCGATGTAATGTAAAACAAACCGAACTGCTCCTTAATGTTAAATAACTCAGAATGTATTACTTATTCAAGTTACAAACATTACAGTTACATGGAAAAAATGGTAGCTTGTTTCATTGTTATAACATGAATCCTTGTTATTTGTCAAGTTATGAAACCCACAGAACTCCATCAATCAAGGATCAAACAATCTAAGAGAATAAAGAAAGAATTAGCTTTGTTCAAAACATTTTTATAAATGTTGACATGGGCTTAATTACTGCATTGTGGCAAATGTAGTTTTTGGTCAAAGCACACTTTTGACTTATCTATTCTATTTTTAGACACTCTGACCTTTTATGCTCTTGCGGGCCACATAAAATGATGTGGCAGTCCACATTTGACCCCCGGGCCTTGAGTTTGACACATGTGCTCTAGGTTATATCTGAGACAAAGGCTAATATCTGGAAGTGGATACGGGTATGAACGTCTGTCAAAATATATACAGTATGTACTGGTTGAAAACATTTAAAGTCTGAATTGGCTGACAACGTATTGTAATGAGAGAGACGTTGATTCTGGGGGACAGGAATTTCACAAGTCTAATGGCTTCTACCCGTCAGCCCTGTTTTTTCGACTGTGGTTGTTGATGTTGTAAATATGATGAAGGTGTGAAGTCTGTTATATTAACATGTTTGGAAAAAGATCAAATAAATAAATAAATAACTGACACTGTATGTACATTTAGATGCGCTTTCCCTTTTCTCTGGTAGGTGTATAGACCACATTTTACTTTTGTCATACCATATATGAACTTCCTCTTTCCCAGATAACACAAGCTGCTCCTCAGACAATACAACATTGTCTGATCATTTCAAGTATTTTCTACGACATGAACAAACACTCTAAATCCTCTAATTTCATTAAAAAAACCCTTGAAGTTTTAAAAGTCAGCAGGAAGGCATCATACATTGCCACAGACTCAAAAAAAATATGTTGACCCTCTTGTCATGCCTTTTAAATTCCTGGTAAAATAAATCCAATCTTGACCATCGCTGTGATGGTTTTATCAAGGTCATGGCCAACGGAACAGGTACTTTGTCACAGCACATCAAAACAGCCATCTATCTCTGTCATACCAGAAGAGCAGAAAACACCTGTTACTTTTCCTTACTTTCTGAACCAAACCAATATTAGGTGTTAATCTGCATTGATGTTCAATTTCAAGTTAAAGTTTTTCCTTGCAAGGAAAACCATCGAATGTCTTTTCAAAATCATGTCAATAATATTAGCATTGTCTGCCACCATGTGCGCCTTGCTAGATAGCTGGTCCACTCTAATCTAGCCAACATTATGAATGATTGAACAAATGATATTAAACTGACAAATCAATATATGAAAAGCTGACAAAATAAACCAGTTGACAAAGTATGAGCAGCTGGTTTATAATGAAACATCATCTTCCAGATTAAGGTATTAGTCAGATTAATATCTATTCTGTAGGGGAAGAATTCCTGCACTTACCTGAAGGCCACCTGACTAATGTTTTTAGTTGTAATTTATTTATTGAAATAAATACACAGTAAGTAGCACACGTAATAGTACACATTATTACATTTGTGGTCTCTGGAATGAGGCTGCTTCTACACACCCTTCAGATGACATGCGAAGATAAATATATAAAGTTGAATAAATAACCAAAAGCTCAGTGGCATTGTTGTTATACTTATATAAATACCTTTATTTATTGTATCTGTCTCTTGACACACACACACACACACACACACACACACACACACACACACACACACACACACACACACACACACACACACACACACACACACACACACACACACATGCAGGGAACAGGGAATGTCAAGACATATCTGGTCGTTGCCAGCAGCAGTAGGGGAGTGACCAGATACACAGACAGTGTAGACGGAGAAAAGATAATGAACCCGAGCTTGTTTATCAGCAATTTAAATGTCAGGTTTAAAATAAACCCCGCTGATTTAGTTTTCCCCTCTTCTACTGTTTTCTATATGTCTCCTCCGTTGTCTTTCTTAGGTATGTTCATTTCCACCTCTTTCCTCAGTTTCTGCAAACATTGATTAATTAAAGGTGTGGCACAGAAACCAGGTTATGTTACTGTTTGATCACGAGAATAGGAAAAAAGGCACATCCTAAGGAACAGAATCATGGTTGTGTTTTATTAGCGTGACAGCCTAACAACAGTAAAGTAAAATTTATGATATGTCACAAATCCAGTTGGTCGGTGTCTCTTCATTCCACCATTCACACAGTTCATGACAATCAAAGGTGAAATTAAAAAAATAAAACTGAAAAACGAGATGAGGATGAGGATGATGTTTTATGTATATTTTGTTTAGTTGTGAGCTTAAATTCCAAATGTATACATTACATTACACCTTACAGTCATTTATTTTGGCAATAAACCCGGAGTGTCCCCCACCTCATGCCAAAGCCAGCTGGGATAGACTCCAGCTGCCTGCAACAGCGGAAAACGCAGTTAAGAAGCTGAATGGATGGATGGACGTGTGTGTGTGTTTGTGTGTGCATATATATATATACAGTATACAGTATACAGTGTGTATATATATATATATATATTTATATATATGTATACACACAC
This sequence comes from Antennarius striatus, assembly GCF_040054535.1. Taxonomy (NCBI): domain Eukaryota; kingdom Metazoa; phylum Chordata; class Actinopteri; order Lophiiformes; family Antennariidae; genus Antennarius; species Antennarius striatus. The sequence goes on from NC_090792.1 coordinate 2,318,177, forward strand.
ACACACACACACACACACACACACACACACACACACACACACACACACACACACACACACACACACACACACACACACAGTATATAGTCCGGAGTCTCGGACTTCTGTGACACACAAGAGTGTTTTAAAAGTCGATAAAAATGTGGGAAAAGGATATACAGATAGAACGTGGTTTAATATCAGTAAGGGAAGGGTTCACAAACATTTAAATTACTGTAAATAATAAAATAAATAGTTTGTCACTATATCGCGGGATTTGCAATTCGCGTATGGTTCCTGGAACGCATTAACTGTATGTAACGAGGAATGACTGTATACATGTGAGAGCGCCAATCATCTATGGGAAGAATTTAATGCAATTTATCCAGTTCTGTACTAACACTGTAAAGCCAGTCTGAACTGGATGTGACACTGATACATGAATGTGTCGCCAACATCTCCTCCACCCGCCTCTGCTCCATCACTCCCTGCTGTCATTAGGGCAAAGCCTACTGGCTGCTACCATAATAAACAATGTTTATTTTATACACATACACACGATGAATGTGTTCAATAATTACGTGGATGACAAATGGACACTTCACTGAGTGCTCTCTGTTTGCTTGTGCTACAGTATGCATGCTTTAATATGCCACTTATAATATGCACAGTGATGTGTTCATTCATCACCCCTATCATTATAAAACACTCAGTGGGTGCTGCAGGTATATGTGTGTTATCTATCAAACAAATTATAACCAGGATGGATGTGCTTTATGAATCTTTGCGTTGATAGGGCTACTGCTGCCACAAGGATGGCTTCTGTATCATTTTGTCATCTTATTAAACTGTTTTCAAAAAAATGTTTCCTTACAGCAGTAAACAGTATTAAATATTCATTGCATTCATCATATCCGATATTGAGATGGAGTTTTGCTTCAAAGTGTATAAAAACAACCTTATCAATGATGACGTTTTACTATCACTGGAATACTGACACAAAACGCTATCATGATCTTATTTATTCTTAAATTTATTGTTACTCCTAGCAGGAAAAAAATGAATTACATATAATTGAATGAAAAATTTAAGTCCAGGTTTAGCAAAAGAAGATCTACTGTTTATAATATAATTGTAATTAATCTGAAAATCTTCATTTAGATGGAATCACAGAACAAATACTAATTAAGAATACCACGTGATGCAGGTTAACAGATAACGAGCTCACCTGGGCAGGTAAATACAAAGAGACAAATTGAATGTAAAAAATGTAAATGTAATGTTGATGTAATGAATGTGTTAATAATCAGCTGTGTTATCATTCTTTAACAGAACAATTTGAAATCATTGTCGGGTTGTTTAAAAACTGTTCAACTATAGTTGAACATAATTAGAGTATTGAGTACAAAATATACTTGTCAAACAAAAGCTATGCATCAATGTAGACAATTCAATGCAACATTCACCCACTCAGTGTTTTGTTCAACATGGCTAGAAACAGTAAATATGAAAGTGAACGCAGTAGTTCATGATTCTACTTGTCATGTTAGCGTGATTGAATAGTACACTTCCAATGTTTTTCAGCTTGTTTGAAAGCCACAAACAAGACAGGTGCAAAAAACCTAGGAAGAATGATAAGTTAACTCTGGCGTTTGGTTTATGTGGGTATGTGGGCGTCTCTCTCAGATTTGGATTGCTAATTTTTGTTGTTATTGTCTGTCTCTTGTTAAAATCCATGCTTGACATTGGATCTGTAAATCAAAGTGATGACAAGTACTTTAGATTAAAAAAAGCTGTGTGTGTGTGTGTGTGTGTGTGTGTGTGTGTGTGTGTGTGTGTGTGTGTGTGTGTGTGTGTGTGTGTGTGTGTGTGTGTGTGAGTTTCCCTGTCTCACCCTGTCCCACGGCTCTCTCATTTCATTATTTGTATTATCTGTTAATCAGATAATTTACTGTCTGCGGATGGCTAATGCTGCTGTCAAAAGTTGGATTTCTTATTGAGTAAAATGCCTCTTTATATATATATATACATATATACATATGTATATATATATATATATACACACATATATACATATGTATATATATATACATATATATATATATGTATATATATATGTGCATATATGTGCATATATATATATATGCACCTGTCTTTTATATATATATATATATATATATATATATATATATATATATATATATATATATATACAGAACTGAAGGGGTCAACCTACCAGGGGGGCAGGATAGAAGGGGCAGGTGCAGGGGCAGGATAGAAGACATCAAGGACAGCTACAAATACCTTGGAATCCCACAGGCTAATGGCAACCATGAGGAGGCCGCAAGGAAGTCATCCACAGCCAAATACCTCCAGAGAGTAAGGCAAGTCCTGACAAGTCAGCTGAATGGCAAGAACAAGGTCCGAGCCATCAACATGTATGCACTGCCGGTCATCAGATAACCTGCTGGGATCATAAGCTGGCCAAAGGAGGAGATAGAAGCCACAGATATCAAGACTAGAAAGCTCCTCACCATGCATAGAGGGTTTCACCCCAAGTCCAGCATCCTGAGGCTGTACACTAAGCGGAAAGAGGGAGGCCGAGGACTAGTGAGCATCAGGGCCACTGTCCAGGATGAGACATCAAAAATCCAAGAGTACATCAGGAAGATGGCCCCAACAGATGAACTGCTCAGTGAATGCCTTAGACAGCAGAAACCTGAGGAGGAAGAGGAGGAGGAGGAGACAACATGGAGGGACAAGCCCCTACACGGCATGTACCACCGTCAGATAGAGGAAGTGGCTGATATCAAGAAGACCTACCAATGGCTGAATAAAGCTGGACTGACAGACAGCACAGAGGCACTGATCATGGCAGCACAAGAACAGGCCCTAAGTACAAGGGCAATAGAGGCCAATATCTACCACAGTAGATCTGACCCAAGGTGCAGGCTATGTAAAGAAGCCCCAGAGTCAGTCCAGCATGTGGTAGCAGGGTGTAAGATGCTCGCCAGGTCAGTATACATGGAAAGGCACAACCAAGTAGCTGTGATAGTGTACAGGAACATCTGTACCCGGTATGGACTAGAAGTACCCAAATCCCAATGGGACATACCACCGAAGGTGGTTGAGAATGGCAAGGCTAAGATCCTGTGGGACTTCAGCTTCCAGACCGACAAACAGCTGCTGGCTAACAAACCGGACATTGTGGTGATGGACAAAGAGCAGAAGAGAGCAGTGGTGATAGATGTGGAGATTCCAGCTGACGCCAACATCAGGAAGAAGGAACACGAAAATATCAAGGGTTGAAAGAACAGCTGGAACAGATGTGGAAGGTTAAGGTTAATGTGGTCCCCGTGGTAGTAGGAGCACTTGGGGCAGTGACCCCCAAACTGGAAGAGTGGCTCCAGCAGATTCCTGGAACAACATCTGAAGCCTCAGTCCAGAAGAGCGCAGTCCTAGGAACAGCTAAGATACTGACAGAACCCCCAGACTCCCAGGCCTCTGGTAGAGGACCCGAGCTTGAGGATGACACACAGATACCACCCTGAAAGGGTGAGAGGGACATATATATATATATATATATATATATATATATATATATATATATATATATATATATATATATATATATATATACAGAGAGAGAGATTGATTTTGATTTTTCAAATCACATTCATTCACAAAAGCCAAATTACATGATAATCACATATGACACAAAATTAAAAAAACATCACGCAAAAACGAATTCACATTTCAAAAACAAATACTAGTAGGATTTTCAACAGCACTGTGTGTTTCCTGGACAAATAAAACATGTAAGTTTTTAATATCTATCAAATTAAAAACAGGCTTTTCATGTCCCCTGCTCCATTCACATTCAGTGTATCCAGTTTTAAAACACACATGTTAATAAGGAGTTCAAAACAAACAAATACTTAAAACACAGGTTTAAAAAGGAAGACAAAATTCAAAGACCAACTAATTGTTCTCTACAATCATGCTTTTTACCTTTGTCATTAGTTTCTTCAATCTAAAAACCTTTTATTTTTTAAAAGAAAACGGATGAAACGTGGTGGGAGAGAGAGAGAGAGAGAGAGAGAGAGAGAGAGAGAGAGAGAGAGAGAGAGAGAGAGAGAGAGAGAGAGAGAGAGAGAGAGAGAGAGAATTAATCTTACTGTTACAGTGCTGCATCAGGAACATGAGATTCTGTTTAATAATGTTTTGAATTAATTAAAAAAAAGTTCTCTGAATTGTAAGATAAAAATATGGATGAAATTTAAACCTCAAAACTACAATATAGTAGTGAATAGTAAAAGTACTGGGTTATTTTTTTACTGCCCTCAGTCAGTAAAGTACTCAGTCCGTCTGTCTAATCCTCCTGCTTCCTGTCTTTGTCACGCGCTGTTATGATCAACCATTGACAGCAGTCCTAGGGGTAACAAAAAAACCAAACACACCAGGTCAGAAATTGCCTGTAAATGCAGGCGTGTGTGTGTTTGAGGAGACACATTCAGAGCGAAACAGCAGGAAAAAGATCCACACAGAGATACAAACAGTGAATGACAGAGATCTGAGCAGAGAGGGACATTGAAACATAAAGGGGATGTTAAAGGTCCCATATTATACTATTTTTAATTCATGTCAAACAACTGATAGATTTCCAATTACGCTGTATTTGAAATGCCAAATCGATCCGTGGTCCTCAATATCTTCAATTGAATATTGATGAAATGAACTTCCGGTCCAAACAAAGCTTTTGAGCCACACACTGCCATCTTTGCCTGATCATGAACTTAACCTCAGGGATGACCACGCCCTTATCCAGGTAGAGGAGTGTGGTCTCACAGACGGGCTCGGGATATGTCAATCACTTCCTTTGTTACATCCCAATGGGCGTTGATCTGAAACAAATCATTTTATGGAGTTTTGCGCCATTTTCCGTTTTTCTGTTAATACAGGAAGTGTTTGATTTCCAGATTCTAGGAGTTGGTAGGGTTAGGGAGGTCGACTATGTATTTGTATAGTTTTTCATAATAGGACCCCTTTAAATTAACGCTACACTGCGTTTGAATGCGATGATTAGAATCATGTTTAGCATCAAATTGTAAATACGGCACACAGACAGAGGCATTGGTGGTTTGGAACAGCAATAAAACTGAATTAATAACTGATGTAAAGTGAATCAACAATAATAAAAAAACGGGATATGATATAAATTAATTGTCGTGATACATGATAGGCAAAGATTGACATTATTTTTGGTCTGATTCTTAAAGTTGTAGTTGTAGTTCCACTCATTCCATGAGCATCATGTACACAGAAGTTTAGTCTGTACACACTTATTTTCATCATGCATCTAATTATCTACCCCATAAGCATTTAGTTGCTAAAGAGACATTCACACATGTCATGAGTTAGTGCAGAGAAACATTAGAGGAAATTAAAAATGAGACATATGAATGCTAATGCTGGCCTGTTGGGTTGATGTCATGTTCAGTTTAAATCTGCTTTAACAACCAAATGTAGCTGTGAGAAAGTTAAGCAAGCAAAAAACACAACTGTTTTAATAACACAAAGTGGTGTGTGTGTCCCCCCCCCCCCCCACAAACTACAGTATGTGTGTTGATTTTTATTTTTGGATGTGCTTTCCCATAGATTGATTTCTGGTACACTTTAACCCCTTTTCACATTCTGATTGAGCTCTTTCCCACCAGGAGAAATCCAATTTCCACCGACAAGTCACCAGCCTCATTGAAGAAGAGAGTCACGTAAAAAATGCTGTTTCTGTGCTGCCCCACACTTTATTGGAGGTAGTACAGTGCAGCCCCTCATTAATATCATATAATATCACACTGACAGTTGCACTTTTCAAGCAAAATGTGTGTGTAAATTCTGCTCAGCAGAGAGAGAGACATCAAGAGAAGGAATGAATCACTGATATTCTGAAGGAGCTGATAAAAATGACAGGCTTGGCAGAACTCCACCGAGGTGATTTATTATCTAACAGACTTATTAGAGACTTCATGTGGCTGTTATGTCATATACACACGGAGATTTGATCAGTCAGACAAGTAAGACAAAGAGAGAAATAGAGAGAGACGACCTCTGTGGGAATGTGAACATGTGCTTCCTGTTGGTTTTAATGATGTGTACGAAGACAAAATTAGCCACGGAATCCTTTTTACATCCATTCCTACTTTCCATTCTTTACAGATACTTATGCTTGCAGCATATTCTTCCCATCTTCCAGTACATATAATGACCCAAAAGTTTTCTTTTTCTTTTTCAATACTGAGCTTTAAATGATTAGGCTTTTGTTTTCCCCTAACTTTTGCTTGCTATATATAGTAGAACTGAATGTGATTGTGACTGCAGCTCACTCTCTTTTGATTTGTTGTCAAAGGGGGTGTGCAGATATTTTTGATTTAGCTTTACGTAAAGCAGAATACTTGATGCAGGTGCTTAAATTGTCTTCTGTCTGCAAAATAAAAAGACATTCGATTCATACAGAGCGGTGTGTACACCGTCCTGTCTCACACTTACACACACACACACGCACGCACGCACGCACGCACGCACGCACGCACGCACGCACACACACACACACACACACACACACACACACACACACACACACACACCTACACACAGAAATGCTTCCAATCCTTAAAGCAACTCCAGACAGCAATTACACCACAGCAGATGTTGGCTTGAGAGAACAGCTGATGCACACATACACGCTCATACATCTGACACAGCAAAAAACCAAACAGAAAAAACAAAAAAACAAAAAAAAACAGGAGTCAAGAAAATCTGCTTCTATTACTCTGAAATCCATCCATCTTTTGAGTAATTGTCTTTATCGTGGTGTCCTTGACCTGCAGGTTTCAATCTCTGCATTTAAATAAAGATGTCATGGCCTCAAACACACTGAGCATTCTAAGGAAATAATCTCATTATGTAGACCAGCAGGCCGTCGTCGTCACCTACCTGCTGCTGGACAGTGAACGGTGTTCATACGTTAATGATGGGGATTTTATCATTTCATTACATTATAACGATTTATATTATGGTTTGATGTGTGTGTGTGTCTTCCAAGTGACCTCACTCCACACAATCTAATTTATAACATGTTGATCATCAGTCAGGACATGATTCATAATTCCAGTCAATGTCAAAGACAATTTACTCATTACGTCCTGCTGACTCAGCAGTCTCCTATACCTGGAAGCAAGGGTCATTAATTTAATCTTTAAAAAAATGTGTTAAACAAAACACACATGGATTGTCTAAAGCAATGCACACATTATTAAGTAATAATGTGTGCATTCAAGCGATAAAAGTATTGCACAATGTAAAGTGTTAATAAAAATGGGCTTAAATTGTGCTATATGTGGGGGTCTCATCTCTTAATAAAAGATATACATTGAATGAGATAAATGATATACATTATGGTATGATATACGGGTTAAAAACACAGAACCTATGTAGATTGATAACTGTGTTCTTAGTGTGTTGTCTGTGTTTCTCTGTATTTTTTGTGCTCAATCTCTGATCACTGATCAGAAGAGCCTGAAATACTGTATAGAGATGATGTTCAGAGTATTAATGATGGCCTGCTCTAAAATAATGGAATAATCATGAGCATCGTGAGGCATCTCTAAGCTTCAGTAACAGTGATTAGATGCACTAGTGGACGTGGATTTGGAATGTGATTGCATACAGAATTGACTTTATTGCAGTGAAAAAGGTGAAAAAGTTTAATTGAAGCCGTTGGCAATAAATTTGTGTCAGCGTTGCATACAACCAGGTAAAGGAGTTTCTTTTCTTTTTTTTCCACCTCTTTATTTCTCACATAGACACACATACACACACGTAATGGCAATAAAGGGTGCCAGTACTTTGTTGTCATGGCAACACAGGGGTAATGGGTGACTGAAACACTGATGGGTAGCAGTACTGAAGGGCACTGGGAGATGATGGTCACCTTGGCTTTTGTGTGTGTGTGTGCGTGTGTGTGTGTATGTGTGACATTTTCACCAGTTGTTTCAAGTACAGTATAATAGTATATTAAAAAATACTTTTATTGCCATTCAAACCAAGTAGTTTCTGGTATGATGTGGTCAGTTCCTTATTTAAATACAAATGGCTTAATAGTTTCATTTGTTCTTGTTTGGAAATTTAACCACTGTGGGAAATTTCCAAACAAGAATAAATGTGTCTTATCGTATCTTATCTACATAAGGATGTATATAACAACATCGTTTTTGTCAGAAGATATACATTTTCCTTAACTGATGCCTATTTTTGATTGTCAGATGTGCATGTATTCAGTAACTCAGTCAGTCATTTTCCAACCCGCTTAATCCGCTAACGCAGGTCGCGGAGTAGCCAGTGCCTATCCTGGCAGTCTCAGGGCGTGAGGCGGGGGACACTCCGGGCACGACGCCAGTGCACCGCGGAGCCACATAGAAACAAACAAATCATTCACTCACACACTCACTCCTATGGTCAATTTGGGACCGGCCAATCAACCTGAAGCGCATGCTTTTGGAGGTGGGAGGAAGCCGGAGAACCCGGAGAGAACCCACGCAGACACGGGGAGAGCATGCGAACTCCGCACAGAGCGGGACTCGAACCCGGGTCCGCCGTGTTGTGAGGCAGCAGCGCTAACCACTGCGCCACCGTGCCGCCCTGTATTCAGTAACTGATTTAGTAATTTTTTGTGATCAGAAAATGTCGTCCGCAAGTGGAAGTTTCTAGGAACAAAAAGAAAATACTATTTTTACTCCTGCCAGCTTATCTCCAGATTCGTCTTAAATGCTCTTTTAGTTTCAATATTTGGTATTTTTTATATCATTTGTACATACAGCTTTAATTTACTTTATTTCTGTTTTTGTGGAGATATTAAAAACACAAATTATCCCCCCGCCAATCAATAAATTTAGTTAAGGTTTCATGTTTATGACTGCACTACTTGTCTATTTGCATTAAAGTTGAGACAAGACAAACAGTAAACGTGACAAATCACATATAAAAGAAGGCTGAACAAACATGACATCATGGTTCGTGTAAACTCAGTTTTAATTTGCTGATCCTGGTCGAGGTTATTTTGCTGAATCTGAATTTACAGTTATAGCTGGATTTTGTTAGGAAATTAAGTACGTGTGTAATCGTCAATTTTTGTCAGCTCGACAAAGATTCTCTGATATTTTTAACAATTTATTTTATATTGTTTCTATCTACACTAGAAATGATGTTCACCATTTTCATATTTCAGAACACACTCTTAGCCTGTGTAAAAAAAATCCCCAAGATATCAGAAGATGAACATCTTTCCCTCATGCACATGCCTTGAGGATACGCAGAATGTGAATGGCTGCCTTCATTATCAGACGCAGATATGAGTGAGCAGGTTGTCAGCCGCGTGATGCCAATTTCAGCAATTTTACTTTAAGTCCTGCTGTGATCTTGCAAATGACTGGGGGCTCAACAATCTGTGTGGCTGTTTACCACTATGAGTGCTATGGTTTAGGGAGAAAAATATGCCAATACTCTATTAACTAAGTGGTTGATGAGACACAAGTCAAATATGTGCAAATACAGCGTGGGAGCAACCATCCTGTCTTTGCTCAAGGGGAAAATAGTTAATGTCAAAAAAGTATGTTAACCAGAAACTGAGCATCACTGAGGTATCTTGCATGTTTACAGTTTCATGTGAAGTATTGATGCTTGGTAAACACAATGGTGTGGATGTGACTGCTTCAATCCTCTGGTTACAAAGTTACTGTGCGTAACGTCTTGTTTTTTAAAATCTATTAAGTCAGCGTGTTTCTGATAATGGTACTCCGTACTGTTGGGACCTTGACTGATTCAGTAAAGCACATTCCTTCAAACTTTAAATTAAAATAAAGACTATATTCAAATTTCAACAAGCTATGGATCATCATAATTCCTGGTATTAGACTTCTATTAAGGTAAATTTAAAAAACAACAACCCAAAAACTCTCTTTACTATCTTTGTCTTCATCAAATTAAAATGATGGCATTTTTGGCACATCGTCAGCTTTTCCAGCAAGTTTCAGTAAAATGATCAAGAAAAGTCTCAAAATTTAATGGACTTTTCTCACATCAAGTTTTATGAAAATCTGTTTGGCAGTTTATACATAATCCAACAGTCAGACAAACCAGCTGGCAAAACTCCAGCATTTATTTGCTCGTGAAAAAAAATCAACGTGATTCCAGTTTTCATCAGAGATGAAGAGACAAGCAGGAAAAAAAGGGGAAATGGATTATTCACTGATTCAAAACAATTGTATCGTGTTGGATCTGAACATGGACTTTTCAAACACAAATACTGATACATGTTAATCCGTTTGAAATGTTGATACCAGAAAGCACACATGAATATGAGATTAAGATATTACACATAGAGAGCAGCATGGCGATGCAGTGGGTGGCGCTGCCACCCTACAGCAAGACGGTTTTGGGTCTGAGTCCTATTCTGTGTGGAGTTTGTATGTACTTCCTGTGTCTGTGTGGGTTCTCTCCTTTCCTCCTACCCCCAAAAACATGCTAAAGTTGTATTGGTCGATTACAAATTGTCCAGATGTGTGAGTGCGTACGTGATCGTTTGTATGGTTCTGCGAATGTGCCGTCAACCTGTTTGGAGTGTCTCCCGACTCCTGCCAGTATGTCCGCTGGGATACGCTCCAGCAACCCCCGTGACCCACCTGAGCGGAGGAAGCAGTACAGAAAGATGAATGAGTGAATTTATTTAGAGAGAATAAGATTAAACCAAAAGGCCTCTGCTTGTATGAAACTCAGCACAGACGACATTGTTTTATTCAATACCTGTGATTCAGCATGCAGTCGAAGATTTAGATGGGCCAAAGTAATATTAATTATAGAACTTCATACTATTTACCTTTTTATGTATTCATTATTAGTCTTACAGAGATGTTGAGGTGAACTTAGCTTTGAAACTGCTCTCATTTGGCACACATGGAGCAACATTAGCATTCTACTGGAGCTCTTTATGTTTGCCTTGTACAATATGAGTCCAATTTTATTGGTCACATCCAACTCCTCAGAACTGTGACTCTTAAAATGCAATATTTTGGCATAGTGTGCTATTTGCTTCTCAGCCTTTGTAGACCGCAATGGTTGACCAAGCAGCTGCTGGTGCTCAAAAAGAGCAAGTAGAGCTCAGATTGGTGACATGAGTCCAGTCTCTACTTGTCTAAAACAGAATCAGGTGGTCAGATGATACTACAGTATATCATTTGTCAATTATCCGTCTTTTTACATGGTGCAGTCATTTATACACAGCAGCGGCTTAAATGATTGAACTGAATGAATAACTCATCTGATATTCATTGGGGAGACTATTGAAGTCACTCAGTCACAACTTGAAATTGGGAGCAATTTGAGACTTCAGTAATAATTTTACCTTTATTTTTTTAGGGGGAACAAAATCCGAATGAATCACAATGATTAACAAGTCAAAAGAAGCAGAAAGATACACACTTCCTCAAACTCGTTTATTAAAAAAAAAAATCACAAATTATTGTTGTTCAACACTTGACATTTGACTGATGGGCTTTAGGGACACGCGTTCTACATTTGACAGTAATCACAGCTTTTAACAGCGTTTAACATTTCTCTTTTATTCCCCCTATGGCCCATTTATAATACCATTAAACACCTGAATATGTGCAGCCTCTGTGTCTCCCTCCCTCCCTGCTCTGTCACAAACCAAAATGTTTTCTTGGCATTCATCCATGATTTTGCTTCAGGACAAAATAGCAGCCGGGACGTTAAGCTTCAACTCTGTGTCAGTGTCTCCTGATGTTTGACTTTGATCACTCTGACATGTCTGAGGAGTACGAGACACTTCGCTTTATGTTTTCACAGGTCTGGCAACCTTTTCAAACCATAATTAAATGGTGACATACAGCCTTACCTTTGTTCTTAATGGCCCACCTTTAACCAAGCTCAGGGGTGTCAAAATCATTTTCACTGAGGGCCACATCAGCATAATAATTGTCCTCAAAGGGCCAGATGTAACTTATAAATGTAACTCAATGTAATGTAAATTAAATGTAACTACTCCTTAATGTTAAATAACTCTGAATTTATTAATTCAAGTTATAACCATTACAGTTGCACAGAAAAAAAAAGTTTGCTTATTGCTCTGTTATAACATAAATTATTTTCATTTGTCAGGTTATTAAACCCACAGAACTCCATCAATCAAGGATCAAACTATCAATGAATAAAGAAAAATAACATCAAACACAAGTTAGGACGTTAACTTTGTTAAAAACGTTTTTGTCAGAGTTAAAATTTGATTAATTGCTGCATTGTGGGAAATGCAGTTTCTGGTCAAAGCATGCTTTTGACCTACTTATGCTCTGACACTCTGACCTTTTATGCTCTGCCGGGCCACATAAAATGATGTGGTGTGACCCCCCCGGCCTTGAGTTTGACACATGTGGCTGAACTCTATGAAAATGTGTGTATGTGTGTGTGTGTGTGTGTGTGTGTGTGTGTGTGTGTGTGTGTGTGTGGGTGTGTGTGTGTGTGTTCGTGTGTCTGTGCGCACGCGTGCGTGTGTGTGTGTGTGTGTGTGTGTGTGTGTGTGTCTGTCTGTCTGTCCGTGTCTGTTTGTGAGCGCGTGTGTGTGTGTTCTCAATATTTAACTTTCAAAGCGTCTTTAAATTAAAAATTGTGGTATGTCACAGCAGACTGATAAAATAGTGATGAAATTGAAATAAAATAACACAATAAATAAGTAAAAATATTTTCACATCCAGTGCATCAGCAACATCAAATTATTTTTGCATTTTCTAAAATGTTGGCGTTTCACCATATTCAGAACTGTGAAACTAATAAAAACAAATGAATTTAATAATTAAAATTTATAATCTAACTGACGACTGTCAGCCACTTTATGCATACAACTGTGACAACACCAGGAGTCACCCTACTCTGCCTCTGAAGTTTTCTGGAAATCAGTTCATTCATTCATTCATTCATTCATTCATTCATTCATTCATTCATTCATTCATTCATTCATTCATTTTTCACATTGTCAGGGACAAGCAAGCACAATTCTAAAGTAAAAGAAAAAAACTACATCTGTCTGTTTATCTGGATAGTCACCTAATTTAAATGGGTTCATTCGTTAACCACATCTTTTAACTGCGTTTTAATCGTGTAGTGGGTTTTGAATACACAAACAAAGCACCGGCTAAATATGAAATAATACTGCTGTTAGCACAGGGCTTCTATTATAATTCTGTAGATTAAGATGTCACTTACCACATATTTTTTTATTTACTCATTTAGTCAAGAGGTTACTGTTTCCATGCTCTTTTTCCATTACTCTATTTCATGTCATGTTATTTTCGGTGAATAAAATTCATTTTATTTCATGCAGATGTATCCACAGACATTACTTTACCTATAAACCCCAGCTTGTCTTTAATAAACCTACTTTACACTCAACGTCCCTACCATTCTTTATGAGAATGGCATTCCAAATTGAAACTGATAGAAATATCATGCAATTTGTCCAAAGAATATAATTTTATGAAATATCTATATATTCTAAATAAATCAGAATAATAATATTATAAAACCAGTTGCCTTTTATTTCCCGAAAAAACACTTTTCTAACTAAAGCTCAAGAGCCTTCAAATTAAATAAAGCGTAGGGAGCCTGAGTGGAGTGGCCCTCAAAAATAAAAAAAATAAAACGTAGATACTCCAGTTAATGTGATCGAACATGAAAAACGTATCGTAAACAAGGCCATTGAAGATTCGATCATCTGCTTCCTCTTGTAGTTTTGTCAGCCTTGATGAAGCTATTTTCCCACTATTAAATTTTTTTGCATTTTATGAAATTATGCAGTGATCATTTACAATCAATCCAGCACCGCCTTCTGTCGGTGCACCAACTCTAAAATTAATCTCAATAATAATAATCTTAAAAATGTGTCCAGACTTTATAATGCATCACCAGTCAAAGGTAGAGCTGTCAATGTCACATCAATATGCTGAAGATCCTGTTTCCAAAACAATAACTATCATATACTGAGGCCATACAAAAGTAAAAGAGGACATATTTAGTGCATGAATTGATGCAGAAGTTCTCAAGAATCCTCATCACTGACAACTATTGTTAAGTTGCTCACACTTAAAATATCTTTGATCAATACATTTTTGAAAACAGTGAATACAGTAATCCCTTGTGCATTCGTACTTCAGGATGTCCCGTTTGTCCTCATCGCAGATTTTTAGTTGGTAGTCACGTGATACCGTACATGAATTCTGTTTGCTGGCATCATCAGGAAATGTTTACTATGAACGCATGCAGGGTGCATGCAGGATGCATGCGTTCATACATAAACTTATGGTATTGGTGAACCAATTACTTCCTGGCTTGGAGTTATTTACATATCTTGTCTGCATTCTCCCTGAAGAATATTTTACTTTTTAACTCTGGAATTAAGATACTTTATGAATCCCCAGTGATAAAATTCTTCATTCATTCATTCATCTTCAGTACTTATTTTGTCCCGCTGTTGCAGCGTTGTTGGAGCCCATCCTGGTGCATTTGGAGAGTGAGACAGGGTATACAATCGTGGGGCGACACTAGTGCACTGCAGAGACACATGAAGGACAGACAAATATAAATGCACACACACACCTACGGACAATTTGAGCCCTAAAATACATGTCTCAGGAACACTCTATATGTAGGAGCCATATTTGGGTTTGGGTTGTCTACGAGTGAATACTGTAATTTATATAGTTATGGAAATGTCGACTTTAAGTTAGAAATTGTACCATTACAATTAGGGAATGTTATATTTACTTTAATTACCCTGTTTTATCTCACCTGTGGGCACTTACCTGGAACACACAATCACACACACACACACACACACACACACACACACACACACACACACACACACACACACACACACACACACACACACACGCACAAAAGGCCTGTGGAAATGCGATAGTGCTGAGATGGGCAGCCCAGTGGCGATACTATTTTGGGGTCCAAAGCCTTGCTAAATGGCACTCTGGCAGTGCTTCAGAGATGAACTTGCACCTCTTTAACTATGAGTTCATGCTCCATACTTTGGTCCATGCTGGATTTTAACCGGCAACCCCAAGCTGCTGCTGCCCAAAACATCAATGTTTTGGTACGATGTGCACAAGAGCACATTTTCCAATCTTTTCATCACGCTGACTGATAACCCCCCCCCCCCACACACACACACACACACGCCTATACACTGAGTGATATGTTTTCTGCTATTTTTGCATTTCACAGTTACTGCCAAATCTAGCACTCAGCATAACCATGGCAACTGCCTCCTCTGTTAACTTTAGTACGGCCCTATACAGGAATTAGACAAATTGTATACACACTTAACATTATCTATTTGTGTGTTTCACTTCATTGTATTCAGTGTTTTAGTCGTCAACATCTGACTGAAGACCTCTTAAGAAAGTTGCATACCTGCCAGAGTATTATCGTCATAAGTTTCCATTTAGCAGACAAGCTGAGTGCTTAATCGATACTGTGATGCAGGAATATATGTTTTGTGCTTTACTAGACAACTGAATTAGACTGCTGATTTTACGTATTGTGAGAATTCCCCATTTTGTTTTGCCTCATGGCCTTTATTTCTCAGATCCTTTGTGCATAATTTAGCTGATAAAATGAAAGTGTGAACAAAGAAGTGAAGGCTACATAAATATTGCTGGTAAGAGCTCTGACTGTTTGTATACGTCCTTGTGTAATATACAGAGCATTACTAATGGAGTCATCAACATCCAATTGTCTTTTTTTTTGTTTTGTTTGGCTTTATTGGAATAAGTTGTTGTTCACAGTTGAGCTTTGAGTCTATTGGTATAGATCGATAAACAATTACCGTTCTCTTTGCCTGGCAAACTTCCATCGAGCTTATGCTCACAGGAAGATACACGGTCAAAGGAGTGAGCGTTACAGAATTGGCTGAACAGACATGTAGAAAAATGCTCCTCCTAAGAAAAACTTTTTAGCCATAAAATGAAAGTTTGATGTGAGAACAGGAAGTAAAAAGTCTGTCATTTTCACATCTGATTACTTGCCTGTCTGCGTATTCACACGCTGCATCACACACAAGTAAAATACATTCTGAGAGACACAACTGGCCTGTGAACTGTTTCAATTCTGCAGGAAATTTCACAAAACATTAAATAATACAATCTAAGAAAAGGCCTGGGGCATTTCCTAGCTGACTTTGGGAGGATGTAGGCTTCTCTGGGGACCAGTTGACTGTTCATCGCAACACCACATTCACAACAACCAATCACGCTTACACTCACAGTTCAGTTGGAGTCACCACATGCTTGTATGTTTATTGTGGGAGAAGGAACACAGGAACCCATACAGATATAGGGAGAACATGAAGAAACATCCAAAGGGGCATTAGAACCCAGGACCTTCTTATGTAATGCAGCAGTGCGACCCACTTCACCACCTTTCTGCGCTGAGATTTGACTACAAACTTAAACTGAGCCATGTCACCTTTAGCAACAACTTATGATAGCAATTGTGAAGGTTAAGATGTGACGGCCTAAGTATATCTCCAGTTAAAAAAATAAGTATATATTCTATATCTGAAATGTTATGATACAACTACGTTGGTTAGAGATTACAATATCAAACTTTTTATTGTGAGAATGGAAAGAAAAAAAATCCTACAATTTAGAATGATTTAAGATGTTTTTTTTTTATTGTGTTTCTGTCCTTTTTTATGAAGACATTTTAATGAATCTGCCTCTGCCTCCTGGAGTGTGTGAAAGACACAGATTATTTGTTATTTAAGGAATCTTTTCCTTTATGGGATAGGTGCAACTACAATTACAATATTTGCTTATGAATTAATTTAGGTGTCGTGTCTCCTCTGAAATGAAGTAATACTCCAGAATGGTGATTTAAAATGTTTAAATTTATAAGAATAAAGAATGTTGCAGAACTGCTACTACAATCTAACTGTACCAATTCAGTGAATGTTAATCTCTGAAAATTATTGAGTTTATTATTGTTTTCAACTTCTTGGTGGATCCAGGTGGGGGCAGCAGTTTGAGCAGGGAAGTCTAGACACTCCCCAGCTACTTCCACCAAATCCTTTGGGGGATCCTAGGGTGTTTCTAGGCCAACCGAAAGATATAGTCCCTCCATCGAATCCTGGGTCTGCCTCTGGGACTCATCCCAGATGGATGTGTGGGACACCTCCCTAGAAAGGCATCCAGGGTACATCCTGACCCAATACCTGAACCACCTCAGCTGGCTGCACTTGATGCAGAGAAGCAGCTCCACCTTCAGCCTATCCTGGATGTTTGAGTACTTCGACACATCTCTAACGCTGAGCCCGGCCACCCTGTACTCAAGATCTCATCCTTTCTGTCATTGTCCAGGGCTCATGACCATATGTGAGGGTAGGAACATAGACAGAGGGGTAAATGGAAAGCATCAACTCATAGTTCATGTTTGTAGCCATCACGATGACACGGTAGCACAACTGCATGACTGTGAACCCCACATGATTCTACCTGTCTATTTCCCGCTGCATTTTTCCCTCATTTGTGACTAAGACCCTGAGGTACTCCGTTCTGGATAGGTAGGAGGAAATCCTCTCCATCCAGAGTGGGCACAGCAGCCTTTTTCGGTTGGGAACCAATTGGCTCAGATTTACAGGATAGTCATCCCAGCCATGTCTCAGTCAGCTGCAATTCACTCCAGTGAAAGCTAGGGGTCACTGTTTGATGAGGCCAATAGGAACCACGTCATTTGCAAAAAGCAGAGATGGAATCCTAAGGTCACCAAACTCAACACCCTTCACCATCTACCTGGGCCTCGAGATTCTGTCTATAAAATCTATGAACAGAACTGTCCCGGTTGACCGAGGGGAAATCAAACTATGAAATATTATTGATGAAATTTAGTTTTTCCTGATTAACCATCAAACTAATGATGACATCATTGTGATTCCAGAGTGTCAAAGTATTATAGGACTACAACTTCTAGGTGCATTTATTTAACAAGGAGTTAGCATTGTGGATATTTTCTTTCTCTTTGCAATATTTAGTGTAAACCAATCAGTTTGCCTTTGCTAATTATTCTGTCAATTATTCTGTCAATGTGATCCACTGGAAAACATTTTTTTCCACCACTGAATTTGATAAAACATATATCATTGATGATTATGGAGAACGTTCAGGTTCATAAACATTTTTTAGTGATGAAATTTGTAGGATATGTAAAAGGAAATTATTGTGCATTGTACTTGCTGTTTTGGTCTTGGGAATCAGCTTTCTTGCCTGGTTCTCTGTTACCAGGTTTTTATATTTTTGTCATAAACAGACATCATATGATTAAAATGTGTTTAAACGCATCTACTGTACCTGAAAGCACACTATTCATGGTATTGCGGATGACTGTGCACAGTAGTTCAGTATGGAATTGTAAAAAGAATGGGAAGAAAAGTCCTTCTGTCAGGTCTGTGACCATTGACTCTGTTTAGTAGACATGCCTTGTGGCAGATGCATATTTAGCACAAAGCAAACCTCCAGCTTTAGTCCTAACCGTCACCTCCACCATGAAATTTGAGTTAAGATTCACTGAGACCAAAACAATTCTTGAAAATGTTCTTTCTTCCCAGAATTGCTGGTGTCATTCTTCATGATTAAGTCATTCACATAGACCTTGGAGTCAAGATAGTTGTGGCCAAAGTTTGATTTGCTTTTACACGAAATATTTCTATAAATCTGGAAGAAAAAGTTTGCGTTCCATTTCAAACAAAACTAGCTGTCGAAGTTTAATAGTCCCCAACTGTGCCAACAAAACTCATATCTTTTAAAATTGACTTACGCAGACCTCGAATTGCAGTCGAAGGGCAATTACTGTGTGCCCACACAGGTCAGTTCAAAATGAGCTTTGGTTGGAAGTCTCAAATTACTTTGATCACTAGCCTACATCGGTGCTGGTTAGCAAAATACAGCAGGAGCAGGAAGGGTAGCTTGTATTGCCGACGCCGCATTAACAGCACTGGGGAGGCAGTGTAATAAAGCATGCCTGCTGAGAGTGGTGCACGTGAATGCTGCAAGGACAGTCTGCTGCTGTGTGGACTTTAAGTGGTCCTGACAGAATAGAGATAATAGTGATGTTAGCGACAGGCAATTATAGAGGCTGTATGAGCTTCAATATTATTAGCTGCCTCACTCACACTGAGTCTCTCTCTGCCAATGGTGCGATCAACGTATAGTTCATACAAAATTTTGGTTAAGTTTAGAGTACACACTCATAAGCACATGTGACAATGAAGGCAACCAACATATGCATTCCTCGACAATGATAATACCTCATACTAATGTGAGACTAAAGGACATGTCCTGACATATTTTTCTACAGGTTGTTGAATAGCATTTGTCAAAGCTAAAGGCAGACAGATTCTTTGACAGAAAAAGACTGTAGTTTACAAGTAAAATTTTTGAAGACGCCCCAATTTTTTCTTTTTTTAAATTATCCACCTGAAACGTCGTTAAGATCATCAGCTAAGATCGGCTTGGAAAATCTTGCTACACTAAGCAAGAACAGTGGATATTTTCCCTGTGCAGCTTGACTGAACAGAAAAAAATCTCATCACTATCAATATGGAAATGAAAAATCAATGAAAATTGTATGTCACTATATTAGAGTATTGTTTAGAGACTTGACAATACTTTTTCTTTAATTAAATAATAACCTGTAGATAATAAACTTGTCACTTGTGGATTTTTATTCTCATTAAACAAATGAAAAAAATAACAATTAATAATGAAACCATAAAATAGCAGTACCAGTAAGCAGTGCTGTTAATAAAAGAAATCATCTTGATTTTATTAGATCATATGATATACCTTTTAAACTTCTCAGATTACTTAACATCTATAAGTAAGTATGAAGCTGTCATCTTCATTGCATATGTGTGTGTATATGTGTGTGTACAGGTAATCATCTTCAAAGTACATTTTTTAAATTTAATTTTTAATTATATATATATATATATATACATACACACACACACACACACACACACACACATATATATATATATATATATAATTAAAATTAAGTAAAATAAAAAGTATGGTGTGATCGCCTAAGGGAAATTAAGAATGGAGAATTGTTTTGAGAGAGACTTGGTCTGTCTCTTTTTGGCATACAGTATTGCTATAGATTGTCTATGTACAGCAAACTGATTTAACAATGACTGGGTATTCAAAAACTATTCACCATCCAGTCTATGTGTTTCAGAGCAATAGGTGGAAGCGTACAGCTTCATTGTTTGGGGACTGAAATAATGAGGACAGCCAGAAATAAAGACCTCCGTTGCAAATGCCAGATCTAAAAAAACTCCTTTCTCCTTTACCCAGTGCTTCACAGCTAACCGTTTCCCAGCTCACTGTCTGCTCTCAGGCCACACTTGGCAGACAAGTACATCCAACATGGTGTTGTACAATTCAACAGGGCAGACCATGGTCTGATATCTTTAAGAAGACTTGATTATGTGAATACTTGGGTCACATAGGGCATGACATACAGACTGTCTCACTTCCATAGTTTAATAATCTTTGAACTGACACCTCCCACTGTCAGCTCACACTCCGGGTGGCTGGGCAGGAGCGGGAATCAAACCGCTGATCTTGGGAACAATGAACGACCCGCTTTGTCGCCCGCTCTACCACTGAGCCACTACCACTCCATAGCTTCCATATCCCAAATACCTCACATTATTAATATTCTCACAAAGCTGGTAGTTAGCCAGATGGCCAGGAATAAAAAAATACACTAAAACTTAATTATTATACTGTTTCAGGGTCAACTTGACTTTTTAATTTTTTTTTTAATTAACAGTGTTGTGTATTTACTGCTAGAACAATCCAATGAAATTGATCAGGGGCGAGTAACAGCTAACAGAACAGGACAGTTTACATTTGTTTTACGGTAATAGTTTAGAAACGTCTCCCATGTCCTACAGAGCCAGCTAGTCCATGCTGGCCTCCAGGTTATCTTTAACATGTCTTGTTTCTTTGCTCAACTCACAGGCATCTTCACCGGTCCACGAAGCCAAACTGCTTCTCCCATCAGCTTTACCCCTAGGCTGCCCACCAGAAGTCTTCTGTCCTGCCCCAGGCCACCCATCTGAGGCCTCCTTTTCTCCTGCTCTCCAGCTCCAGGCGGTCTGCCAAAGACTGTAATATGGCTAGCAGGGTGAATGAGCTGATTTACCAACACTGGTGGAAACCAGACTGGATCATGTGAACGTGAATCACTGGAATTGATTTGAGGTCATAGCATGCAGACATTGCCACGGGACACAAGTGCTGACTCTCGCATAGAATAAATAGAAATCTCCTCTCAACGATTGCAAAGACACACAGAAAATTTATCTTGTGATATTTGGTATGGCCCTGTCATGAGGTGGCATCTCACCTGTACCCCACGTGTCCAGTAGCCAGCTGGGATATACTCCAGCAACTACCCACGGTGAGAAGATGATTTTGCGAGGAAGAGCTAAAAAATTGTCTGTAAAAGTGCTTGATTTCCTTTTTCTAACAATACCTTAGAAGGAGACTGAAAATTAAAAAAAAAAAAAGGCTTAGGGTTATTTTTCTTTAGAAGATTCAGGGTAGGTGTTAACAGTGCAAACTAAGGAGATTGGTGTTGGGTACATAGGCCCAATCCTTGTCATAAGTATACTAACAATTCCAAGGCTTGACCATTATATAATCCTCCTCTATCAAATGTTTTTTAATGTCTGACCTAAAGGCCGACCTATGTCTCTGGTATAGACAATCTGAGAGGCAATGGAGATTCAAATGATAAAGCCAGCATGATCCAAAGGGCAAATTATCAGGAAGAGCAATTTCTAAACAATTAACAGGGACATTTTTTAGTAATCATGTTTTCATTTCATGCCGTCTGTGTACAGTATATGGTATAAAATACCATGGGCAGCATGATGGCTGGTGGACAGCACTGTTGCCTCACAGAAGGATGGTCCTAGGTTTAATCCACCTGAGGACTTCAGTGTGGAGTTTTAATGTTCCAGTTTTAATGTTTAATGTGTTCTCTGGCTTCCTCCCACCACCAAAAACATGTTATATGTGACGTGGTGACTCTAAATTCCCCATAAGCATGCACATACATGTGATTGGCTGTTGCCATAAACTGGCAGCCCTCAACCTTGCTCTATATCCATAACATGAGGTCTCAACGTGACTTAAGAATGTTTTTTAGTATGAGTTCAATCATGGTGTTATATACATTGACAAATGTTTGAATCTCAGAAACACTAATGTTCCCCAGCCTTGTTTATGACTCTGTGGGGGTCCTGACCCGAACGAACAAAGGAAAGTTAGCATGCAGACTGTTTCTATATGAATTGGTTTCTGCCAAAATAATAACCCCTTTATCATTCGAAAACAAGGGTTTGAAAAGAAAAGGGTTTCCGATTGTACGTTGCTGTGATGGACTAACCAACCAACACTTGTAACTAGGTCTTTAAATTGCATTATGCCAGGGACATGCTACCTGTGTGAGCCTTTATTATGATCATAACAGGATTGTGGAACCAAACAGTAGCAGTGTGTGTAACAGTGTGTAAGCAGCACAAACATACAAGAGCTGATCAGTTTTATTTTACACATGTACATTTCGCAATATACACATTAAATATGATTGGTTGAGGATTACATTGACATAAATGTTGACAGACGTATGCAGTGTTGTTGATGCCTCAAGCATAGCTTGGAGCAGGAAAAGGTCACTTCACACTGGACACGTGTGAGATCTGTAACTCAGTAAACTTTGTGGCTCTGGTTATGGACATTACATGTTCTCCAAGGAGAGATGACACCAGTTCTTGGATGACTGCTGTATTGTGTGAAAGTGCTGCTGGCTGACTAACACCAGTGTTTCTTCCCCCCTGAAATGATTTCCCTCTTTTTCTCCCACTCACACACACACAAGGTGTGTTTTTTTTTTTTCTATGCAAGCTCAACATGTTAATCCTTTCTGGGTTATCTCTCAACCACAGACATATCACCAGTCTGTGTATGTGTTTGTGTGAAATGAAGATTAGTTGCATTAGCAGTTATGGATTTGACCATTCCCCCCAAAAAAATCTTTGTCATTTACGTATGAGTGCATGAGCTCAGACGAGTGTGTGCAGTTGCAATGTGTGTGTGTGTGTGAATTCAGGTGTGTAGTGGGAATGTAAACAATGCAAAGGCCAAGAAAAATCACCCGCAACTGCCAAAGCAAAGATAGAACAAAGCCTTTTTGATGAGATTCTGGAGCATCATCCAGCAGATATTTGCATTCTGCTGCTCTTCCCATGCCTCTAAAAGCGCTAATGTTTCTGACAACAACTGGAGACATGCTGTGTTATTGATTTTTATTTGACATAAGTGCATGGCATTTCTGAAAAGTGTGACAATCGATGAAGTAGGGTGCTTAGGATGCTAAAGTGCCCCTTCAGAGCAGGTTAGCAGTTCACTCGGGCATGTATACATTCACAAGGTCTCGATCTTTTATTACTGCTGCAGTCTCAGAGACGCAACGGTGATATAAACTACGGAGGATAGAGGATGGAGTCTGAAAACTGATGTGACAGTGGGATTTATTGCATCTTAATTATTCAAAAGTGTGTGAGCAATGTTGAATGAGAAAGAGAGAGAGAGGGGGCTGAGGGACTGCTAAATTAAAGAGGCGTAGGGGATGAAAAATGGAGGAAGGGGAGCTAAAAAAGCAAAGAGTCATATTTCTCAGCCATTTTGGCAAGTGAAAATTGTGCTGTTATCAGTCCTGGTAAGCTAATAGTTTAGACTAAAAACACATTAAATCAAGTAATTTATGTAAGCGTTTCCTGGAGAGGGTCAGATGAGGGAAAATAAGACACACACAACTGATTGCAGTCTATATCTTTATAGCTTTTAGAAGGAAAAATACCATTGCATTATTATTGTTTGACTGGTTGTCTACACATGACACACTTGAATTGGGTTTTTCAGTTGTACATATCTCACGCACTTGATGAAATGCACAACTTCCTATTTATTCTACTGTTTATTTCCTATCCTAAAGTTGTTAGACAAACTAATGTGCAAGTTGCACAGTTACAGTCCTTTTACGACTGAATACATGCATTGGCAGGCACATAAGATTGAAAGATTCAGTTTTGGATGAACTACAGACCCGTTTTCAAAAACAACACTCCTTGCAATTCTACCATAAAATTTTTTAGCCTAAATGATTCTTTTCCTTCCAGCAAATTTTTTTTTTTTTTCTGCCAGTAGGCCTCACAGGTTCACAGGAACTTATTACCATCACTTCCTCTCAATTTATCAAACAGCACTCAAGAAATATTGATTTTCAAACAAAGAAAACGTGGCTGAAATGGAGAACAGAAAGCAGATGCCAAAGTTGGAAGCTGGCAGAGAAGAAAACCGCGAAGGGGAAAGTGAGTGAGTTCACACGAAGGGATTTGGACACGCCACGACTTCAAATGTTGTGTTTGATGTTAACACAAAGTGATTGGGAGGTATGTTTTTTGTACGGTGCTGAAAAAAGTTTGCGTGTGTGAGAGATGAGCTGCAGAGAGGCAAACACGAAAACCAGAAACTAAACGCGTCCCATGGGTAATTCAAAATAGATTATAATTGTGAGAAATGTCTTCAGACAAACATGTTCTTATTGATTCACACACACCATAAATGCCTCCTCCTCTCTCCATCTGAAAGTGTCTCTCAGCAGTGTTGTAATTGTTGCTTGGGAAGCACTTTTACAGGCACAAATAAAGGCTGCTAATGAATCAATTTATGCTCTGAGATGGAGATTTCTCTGATAACGCCTGCTGAGCCACTTAATGTCAAACTAACACAAGTAGTAAACACTAACATTCAGACCTGGAACAAATTCTGCAAATCTAGTGTAACATTTATAGAAAATATGGTCTTAGTCCATAAATTCACTACCTTAGTCAGGTAGTGAATTTATTTATGGAGAGATGCTTTTGATTCTCTCTTTCCTTTAATGCGGTTTTAGCACTGAGCTATTAGTAGAGACTTTGAAGGTTTTATTTTTAAAATAGCTTTCTGACATATTCAAGTTCATTAAAAATGGTCAAAGTGAACCAAAAGTTTTAATTGTCGGACCCTTCGAGTTGTGGACTCTGTAAGACCACTGAACGGTTGCTTTGGTATCTGGCATCAGATACTGTTGTGTTTACATTGAACGCAATATAAATTCTTTTGGCAATTACACACAAACTCAGTGGTGTGCCGCGACTAAATGTAGGTAGATGCAAATTGTAAACAAAAATTTCAACACAAGAGAAAAAAAAAAAAATTGCATAATGCTTATGATGCGGAAATCTCAGCGTTAAGGTTCCCCAGATGTCACGTCTGTTAATGTAGAAATGAAGACAAGCGTATCGTAGCTGTGTGAGGTTCCCCATGTGTGACGCCATAGAATATGGTTCAATGGGAAGATGTTTGGTTTTCCAACAAATCTGTGACTTCCGCAACAAACACAAAGCAGTAATCGTATTCGGTCAGGCATGTCTAAGAAGTAAAAGGTGAAAGGGAAAGTTGATCGTGTTATATTTTAATGAAGAATGTAAGTTAATCATGCAAAGCATTACTGTTGGACCAGATTTCATTGCACAGATGCTTCATTGGATCGAGATCTAGGGAATTTGAAAATCATGTCAACACCTCAATCTCGTGCTCTTCAATTTATTCGTTCAATTCATTCCATATTTGCAGTGTAGAAGGGTGTAAAATTCTGCTAAAAGAAGCCACAGCTATTGGGGAACACCGTGTCCATGATGTTCTTCTTCTGCAACAACGTTTAGGTGGTATTTGTCAAAGGCATAGCAACATGAATGATGGAGCACAAGGTGTCCTAGCAAAATATTGGCCAAACAATCCCAGTCAGTGTGTCTTGTTCTCTTTCTGCATCTTGGTGACATTTCCTTCTTAGGTAACTGATGGACGTGCACCTACCTGTCTACAGGATGTAAAATAACAAGATTCATCAAACAACCTTCTTGCTATCTGGTCCAGTTCTGGTCTTCCATCGATTTTCAGCTCTTCTGTGGTATCGGACAACATGGACTAGTCTTCACTTCACTCATTTAAAGAAGTCCGCCTTGGGAAACCAGGTACTTATTCACCTTCTGGTCTTCCATGGACCATTTGTGGTAGGCCCTAACCTCTGCAGACCTAGTCATTGCAATTTGGCCCTTGAATTCATTTCCAGAGTTCAGTGGCTCTAATGTAATGTAATTGACTGTTGATCGATTGAATAAGACTCATTAACACTGTTGTCAGCTTGTGTGTTCCATGGCTCAGCTTCACACTGTAGTTCACATCCTTCACTTCACGTGTGTGTGTGTGTGTGTGTGTGTGTGTGTGTGTGTGTGTGTGTGTGTGTGTGTGTGTCTGTGTGTGTGTGTGTGTGTGTGTGTGTGTGTGTGTGTGTGCGTGTGTGTGTGTTTGTGTGATTGTGTCATTTTTAGGTCAAGATTATTCTTGAATGTAGTTAGCATGCTTAATAATTCTCATGCTTGTTTTTTTGTATTGAGGCAACCTGTATAAATTGCAGTGTGTTTGTATGCAATTGTGCATGTGTGTGTGTCTGTCTGTCTGTGTTTGGGTGAGTGTGTGCACTCTCTAAATATACAGTATTTTCCGCACTATAAGGTGCACCTAAAAGCCTTTAATTTTCTCAAAAGCAAACAGTGCACCTTATAATCCAGTGCATCTTATATGTGAAAAAATGTTTTAACATAGGCAATTCATTGAAGTGTGTTTGTGCACTATAATAGTGCACAAAATACTGTAATTATGTCTCTACAGCTTCTCTGGCCAGCAGCATAGATACACATGTCAATAGTCCTACTGATGTCTGTCTCTTTCACTTATATCCATGCATTAAAATTTTCGGTTTTTTAATTTACCTTTATTCCCTCCCATTATGTATGTATTCTTCCATCCATCTATCCATTTGCTTGAAGCTGATCATAACCATCTTATCTTCTGCTGCTTTTTGTGCTTCGCGGGTCGCGGGTATTGCTGGAGCCTGTTGAGCTAGCTATGTGCGAGAGGCGGGTTTCACTCTGGACACGTCGCCAGTGCATCATGGAGCCACACAACAGAAAAACAACCATCCTAACACGCACTCATACCTACAGACAATTTACAACTAATCAATTCATCAAATTTTTGGAGGTGGGAGGTAGCCAGAGAACCCAGAGAAGAACCCATGCAGACACAGGGAGAACATACAAACTTTTTTTTTTTTTCAAGCATTTGGTCTTCTACCTTTTTTACATGTTTTTTTCTTGTTTGCATTCATTTTTCAGACTTTTAGATTGTTTATATAGCATCCCAAATAGTATGAGTTCCATTTTCTCCAACATCTCTTGGCCTGTTTTGACTTCTTCATCATCATCCTCTCAACTTTGACATAGGATACAGGAATATCATGCATGTATGGGACAAGTCATTTATTGCTGGAAAATATCATGTTTTATAAATAAATAAGTAACAGTTCCCAGCTACTTGCACTACAGTCTCCATGTCTAACTTTTATTTGCGTCCTCCTCCTCTTCCTCTTCCTTCACTCTAAAGGTAAGCTAAATGCTACATGCTACAGTACCATACAGTGGATCATGAACATCCACAGATGACTCTGGCTGTGTTTCTTTGATGCACGGAGAAAAAAAAAAACATTTCCTTGAAGTGTTTTCTTCTTCTCCTCCTCAATGTCCTCCTCAATGATTAAATTATAAGGACTGAAAGTTTACCGTAAACTAATCTGAATTCAAAACAATCGTGTGAATCACAAGTAACGCATAACGGTAGATATTGGAATTATATACATATTTTTATTTTATATCTTGGAACCAATTGTGCTGGTAGGCTGCGGACTTTCTGTACTCTGAGACATTTGTTTAGGGGCAGGTGAACCTGACACATTTAGGACTTCCAACCTTTGCACTGCACCATACATTTCTAGAAATAATCAAAAACTTGTGTTTACATGTACATGTAGGTGTGTACATGTAGGTGTGTTTTATTTATGTCTAAACTCTGTAACCCTCATGTATACATCTGATTTATTTTGTCATTTTAATATACTGTATCTGTGTGACTCCTTGAAATGTTTACAATATACTGTTCTGTAGTTTTACGGTCACACACCTGCTATGTTTTAACTCCCACACCGACAATGACAGTTGGTTAACATAGCAGAGGATTCTCTGTTTTCCTTTAGCCTCCTTTGACGCTTAGGTGTTGTGGTTGGTTGACCTCCAGATTGACACCATTTCTTGCTCACACCTGTCAGATCTTCTGCTGTTAAACACATGACCAAACAGAGAAATGTGCAGCACAACCATGAATCATTCACAAAAAAAAAAAAATTCTAAAAATTCATTCTAGATTTTAGTCAAGCCAAAGTGTTCTATAAACTGAGAAGATTAGAAATGTCTTTTGGATGTCTAATTGTGCATTCATTCATTCATTCATTCATTCATTCATTCATTCATTCATTCATTCATTCATTCATTCATACATTCATTCATTCATTCACTCATTCATCTTCACCTTTGTACATAAGGTTACTATTTATTTTTATCAAGATTTTATTTTTAATAAGTTTGTTCATGGAATGAATCAAGTGCTCACGCAAAAGTAGCTTGGGAATTTGATTTAATATTTCAAATTACAATTGGAAAATGCAACAAAATATCTGATATGTGGTTTTAACTTACTCAATTTATTTTAATTTTATTTGTTTTATTGTCAGGTAAAAGTGATAAAATGGGATAAGTGTTGGTAAGCCTGCCATGAGGTGAAAGATTCTCACACATGACTCTTGGACTATTTACACCCAGAATTAAATGAGTTAAATGAATGACTGTATGTTGATATTAGCAACAGATTTATTAAATTTCAAAATAAAACAGTGAATTGATGGTGAGAGGGATACTGACACTATGATATATTACTTCACCACGCTGATGACCTGACAGCTGTAGCTATACCAGGCAGAACAGGGTGTGTCCAGAGTGTGAAGGACAGTGATGTGTATTATATTCTTTTTTCTGTTGTGTTTGTCAGATGATCCAAATAAAACTGATGGATGAGCAAGAAACAGACTGAATGCACACAACTTAGGCAGGTTGAACTTCCTGATTCAGGACAGAATAGTTCATAGCTTATTTTTTAGGTTGTAGGATGTGCACAGTCGAATCTTGACTGCATCCTTCATTGAGCTGCTTTCTGTTGAGTCGGCTCCTGGAGATCCAGCAGAGGGTCTCTGACATCCTCCAGCAGAGTTTACTCAATCTTACACACAGACATTAGTGCAATAGTCCCGTGGTCATTTAATCTATAAATACAGGCTTTCTTTGGGATGGCCATGTTTGTTAACCGTTTGTAGCAGAAGGAAATTTCACACTTCTCCAGTGATCTGTTGAAGATCTGTGCAAGAATGGGGACCATCTGCTCAGAACAGACTTTCAGACCCTCACATGCTGGGTCCTGGTGCCTTACAGGTTTTATGTCAATGTAATAACACACACAGAAACTGAAAACAGGTTGGGGGGTGAGCAGGAATGAGGGTGAGGGTGTTAGCAGGGGGTGCAGATGGTTCTTCACAATGTGAGGTGATGTCTTGGAATTACCAGATATATACAAAAACGTATCAAACATCATGATTCAGAGAAAACAAAATGTGTCTAATAAGTACAAAAATATGGAAAACATAGAAATATTAAATTTTTTGGCACATTCTTCATGCTTTCACCTTCAGGATTGGATCACAAATATCCTGAGTAAGCTGTTCTTCATGACAGCAGGTAACACAATCAGTCCATAAAAAAGAAAGGATCAAATGGATTATTTTTCACCTTACTTCAACCTCACCACCTTACAGAGAAAACTAATCTAAACTACTTATTGATCATATTTATTACACAATGGAGACTGGCTTGACCTATAGCACATAGGTCACACAAAATGCTTTCTTATCTATTACCAAAATGAAATAATATAATTTTGCAAGTTAGTTCACTGTAATGAGATGACCCAAACAACTGCCCAGCGCTTCAGTCTACAATATATTCTTTTCTCTCGTAAGCAGATCATTTCCCTTTGGCCAAGTCTGCAAAAACCAGGGCTTGGATGAATGAGCTAAGGAGAGTCAGGCTTATGGGAAACACAGGATGGGAGTTATGTTGACCAGATGGGAGATGTCCAGGACCACACAATCACACCACTCTGCTTTTTCGTACTAAAAGCACTGCTTCAACTGCATTTTGTGCTGATGATGAGCAGCTGCTTCTTCTCAATCCTTCTTGCTCAGCAAGCAGAACTTATATGAAACTTTCAAAACACTACTTTCTTTATCATCACCTCCTTCTTGTTTCGTCTTAAACTTTCAGATGTCATACAATGAGTTTTCTCCTCGGGACCTGCACATACCATCTCTTTAAAGGTGAGGTGGAACCAAATAAAGTAAAAAACTGAAAAGTAGGACATACAGAAGTATTGGCTCCCTGTTCTCTCAGCTCAGCTAACCGACTCCATATTGACCTACATGACAACAATGACAAACAGAATGCACCTGTGTGTCATTTGGTCCTACATTTGCACGTCCTACTTTTCAGTTTTTTATTTCTAAACACAATATAAATGTAGAATAAATTTGGTTCCACTTCACGATTGTGTCTCACATGTTGTTGATTCTTGAAAAATATTTTCAGTTTGTAATCTTTAAGTTTGAAGCCTAAAATGTGGCAACATGTCAAAAAGGGTTGGGGGTGGGGGGCAATACTTTGGCAAGGCACTGTATGTGTCCCTGCTCCCTCATGACCACAAATTACTTAAGCAATCGAACCAGTCTTATTATCTTATACTGTATGTCTGAAAGAAAAGATACATGCATGATGTAACTGAGTATAAATTGTTGCATAGGACATAGACACCTCACTGGCAGGAAGGCTAATTAGTGCTGATGTAGGTAGACCTACATCGTTTTTTAAAATGTAAAAAATAAACAAAAGTAAGAAACCAATGACATCCGTAAGTCCATGGCCCCTATAAACGCAATTGTATGTGATGGTGAGAATTGGTAGCAGTCAACTGAAAACCCCCAAATTCAAGCTTCTCTGCTTTTAAGAACATCCCTAATGTGTGGCATGAATGTTTAGTCTTAATCGCAAACGCATTCTCCAATCTTCCACAATCTTCGGCAAAAACAGACAGAGTAACCACCCCATAATAAAATGCCTATCACAAATGGATCCCTCCCGTTCTAACTCTACTCCCTGAACTGCCACCACACCTTCACCTTCCCTGCATCGCACCATTTAATCCAATGAAAGGCATCTGGTAACAGTGTTCATGATACGCATCTGAGTTCCGGGCGGAGGATTAATATACCCCCTGCACTTACGCAGACATCACTAGTGAGAATACAGTTTTAATTGGACTCTTGTGGGCCGTACTGAATGGTTGAACAAAAGAAGCGTACAGCTGGCTTGCTCATCTGAGCGTGAGAGGTAATCTGTTGTTTACCAAACACACAGTTGCTTCTGCAGGTGTTAAAGTCATGATTTTGACGGTAGCATTTTAACTGTGTGTTGTGGTGTCATATGAGGCGTCTGAGTATGAGTTTGTATGTTTGTTCCTGTGTTGAATGTGTATGCGTTTGTTACCATCTGGGTTTACGTGCGCTTTGATGTCCATATGTCAAAAGTGCAGAAAAATATTTTATGTAATCAAAAAACTGCTAACTGCTTTGCCAGATGCTGCGCTGTGCAGCCCCGACAGTGTGAGCTTGGGTTTGGCCATCATCTCCCCATCCCACACTCAAACACACACCACCAGTACATTATCCTGCACACTCATTTGCATATTGTTAGGAGGCAACAAAGCATATTTCAGCTGGTAAGCAGTATTTTGGCTGAAATGACAAAATAGTTTTGGAAAGTTAAAGGTAGGGGTGGGGGTGTTTCTTTTTTCTTGCAGGGTATGGCGAAAGGGTTGCTTAGTTTTCACATTGCATTTAGTCTGCAAACAGCTTTGGGTATAAACAATGACTATCACTGTCAAAATAGCTGCTAGTTAGACTGAGGGTAACTCTGCAGTCTGGATCATATAAGTCTTGTAAATTAGCACTCTTTAGCTATTTGTACAGTGGAGAGGGGTGTGAAGATGTGGTTGCACGTAGTGAAAACACATCTGTCAGGCACTCTGTTTTTATGCAGGCAGTTTAACAGACCCTTTAATCACCAAAATGAAACCTGGAAGTGGAACTGGATGAATGTGTTTGTGCTGCTCACATTATTCAGGTAATGAGAGAAAAGTACTTGCTTGAGGTTTGCCTGTGGCATTGTTTTCAAAAAATTCATTTGGCTTCAGTTTAAATAAATATAACTTCAGGATAAAACACTTTTTTTTGTTGTTGTTGTAATTTTGAAGAACAGACACTTGGTAAAAATCAAACTGCAACAATAAAAACGCTGACAGTAGTGACAGCCACAGTCGTCCTCCCACCTCCCAAAGCATGCCCTTCATGTGTATTGGTCGGCCTCAGCATCGATGCTGTGTTTTCTATTAATTTCATTATTATCTATTATATTATTATTAGTTTTTTTTAAATTTTTTTACTGTAACTCCTTCAAATTTGACCGATTAAAAATTTGACTCTAATCACAACTTTATGAAAAAGACATTCATGACAAAACACCCGAAGTTCCACAAGATCGTGACATAGCTTCTTAATACTGTAGCTCCTCGAAAGTGTGCTCAAAATGAAAAAAAAATTCAAACGCCAACAGAGAGCTGACAATCTGTGCTTTCTGTCAATATATAATATCTAGTACATAGCTGTGGTGATTTGAAGTGGTATAGATGAAACTTTAGCTTTGACAGTAGACAAGGGTGGAAAAGAGAGGAAAATAAGAGAGAAAAAAAGTGTTGTTGAGTGTTGTTCTTCCTGAAAACGAATATTTAGATGTTTATTTGTGTGTGTCTCTGTGTGTGTGTGTGTGTGTGTGTGTGTGTGTGTGTGTGTGTGTGTGTGTGTGTGTGTGTGTGTGTGTGTGTGTGTGTGTGTGTGTGTGTATGTCTGTGTTTTACATTTATGTCGGAAAGACCATCAGGAAAATCAAACGACCGTTCTACTATACAGGATGAGAGCTATTTGGAGAATTCTGTGTTATTTCTTTTTCGCTTATGCATATAGTTATATTTTGCACTGTTTTTTTGCACAACCAGAGTCCTAGACTGCTGATTATTCTAAACATGTATAAATTCACATTTCAAAGATCAAAACAAAAGTTCATCAGCAATAACAAACTTTATTCTCATAAAATCCATAAAAAACAAAATCCTTTTTCGTATTTTGCTATCAAACTGCTGGCAATTCTATATAATGTGCAATTATCATTATCCAGATGTTGGAAAGTCAAATTCAGGTATTCCTGGGAAAAGGGTCCAAACCCTTTGGGCATTTCATGACCATTTCACAGCCATAATAACAAAATATGTAAATTTTTAGTCCTAGTATATAGAGGGCTTTGAAACTTTGACACATGCATTTAGATTGACAGAGAGCACACAGGAGATCTAGATCACACACATGTATACACACATTTACTCATAAAGTGAGTTTAAGTTCAATACGATTCATCACAAATCCATTGTGTAATGTTGTGATCCGTCCGTATCTTTAAATCAAATGTATCACCATCTTTGTTGATGCTGGGTTTTTTGTTTTTTTTCACAGTGGACTTTCTGTCATATAATTTAGAGCTGGATGTGAGGCTTTATTAGTTGTAACGGCTGCAGGTCCTTTTGAAGAAACTGACATTTGGTTTCTGATTGGAAAGATGAACACTAATGTAGTTGTACATCATTAACACAAAAGAGTGTGTGAACCCATGTAATGTTGGCCCTAATAATTGAACAGCAGCATTTTATAAACCAGGTAATAAAATGTGTTAAATCTGTTCTCATGTGGTTCTTACTCAAATTGTGTCAAGTGTGTGTGGGAGAAAGAAATGACTGATTCTAATTAAACAGAAAGACTGAAGAACACACACACACACACACACACACACACACACACACACACACACACACACACACACACACACGCACACACACAAATACACACAAACACACACACAGGTCTCCAACATGTTTTGATCACATTTCAGCGATTTTACTGTCTGTGGGTGGGTGTCATGTTGATGCATGCACGCTGAAAGCGTGACTTGCTGAGCACCATTTGTGCATTTGTGTGTGTGTGTGTGTGAGAGAGAGAGACAGGTTAAGTGTCTGTGTGTGTGTATGTGTGTGTGTGTGTGTGTGTGTGTGTCTATTAGAGCATAGTATGCTACAAAGGGTTGCCTGCCACTCTGCATGAACATATCTCCACCTGCCCCAATTGTATGCATGTACTGTATGTCTCCAGTGTGTACCCTCTCTCTCCACTAAAGAGGTGCTGTGACAGCGGGACAGCTGTCAGTGTGCTGCTGAGTGTGTGCTGTGTATTAATGCACCTGCTGTCTACACATCAGGTGTGTGTGTTTTGGTTTTTTTTCCCTCTCACCAAAACGCTATTAAATCCAGAAATGGAGTGCAAGCCGATAACCAGGAAGTCACTATCGCAACACCAGATATAACATATGTGAGGAAACCTTTTTAACTTAATCTGTCAGTCATTGTGTGTGTGTGTGTGTGTGTGTGTGTGTGTGTGTGTGTGTGTGTGTGTGTGTGTGTGTGTGTGTGTGTGTGTGTGTGTGTGTGTGTGTGTGCAAAAGAGAGATTGTGTGCAGAATAACCAGTCAAAACTGCTGTATATTTATAGTAGTTGTAGACTTCTCCGGGAAATTTTATCAAACTTTACATTTGATTAACAAGCTGCTGTTACACCTCCGTGCTCGAGCAGAAAGCTTTAACAGCCAAAGCGAAGCTTTTATCTGAAAGGAAGCAACCAGTCATGTCATGTATATGAAGGGTAGAATGGCTGGTTATAACCTCCTGAAGCCAACAGTATAGTTATCCATGACAAGTACTCCAGAGCAGAGGTCTAAGCCAATCCTCATTAGGGTGCACTTTGTCAGAACACAGCACTATTCTCAGATACTCGTCGAGCTGAAAGCACTGCTTCACTGGATGTGATGAACACAAGCAGTCCTCACACGGGGAGCATTCCACTTCTTTTTGTGCTTCAGCCATTACCTAAATAGGGGAGTGTTATTATAGTATCACAATTTAAGGGCATGCATTACACTCATGATCAATTGAGTAATTTTCAACAAATATGCAGTCATCCAATGCAGCATATTTGTGAATGTGAGTATATGTAAATATCCTTGCCTTCGGCTAGTAGTGTACTTGAAAGCTCTAAACTACAGCAGAATAATCATTAGAGATGGATGCCTAGATGTGAAGGAAAGTCAGACCCAGAGGCCATATACCGTATGGTCATGCTGAGTAGTTGGCCAAACATGGTTTTATAACTGTTGAAGAAACAGAGTAGACTAATCCAAGTAGCATACTATTAACGGTTTCGTATTTTAATGTAGGAATAGTTTGCATGTTCTGCCCGTGTCTGTGTGGGTTCTCTCTGGGGTTCTCTGGCTTCCTCCCACCTCCAAAAACATGCACTACAGGCAAACTGGCCAGTCTTAAATTGTCTATAGTTGTGTGTTTGCGTGTGTGCTTGCTTGTCCTGTAAGCGGATCCGCTGTGCACTGGTGCCGCGCCCGGAGTGTACCCTGCTTCACGGCCCAAGTCTGCTGGGACAGGCTGCAGCTCCCTGTGACCCACAACAACAGATAGAAGACAAATGATGTATAAATAGGAACCGATGTTGGCGGGTTTGTTTCTACCCAGAAGCATCAACATTTTTTTTTGAACCCTGAACTATGAATGTTTTGCTATTTGATGTTAACTTTTGGTTGAGTTGACTGAGAAACTGTACACTAATTGTACACTATTATAACAATGATGATGAGTTTTGTATACTAAAACTACTGACAGCTAAATTCTTATCTGAACATAAAACCTGTGGCAAATTTTAATCCAATTAGTCCATTAATCTAATTTGCATTGTTTGTGTTGTAACTGTATGTGTATTTGCTACTGTCTTAAATACACAAAATACGTATTTAAGTATGATGAATAAAATATACCCTATTGTGTTTTATTTTATTGAAATCATATCAACAGAAATACAACACAGCTAGGATGTAAGGCTTTATATTATCTTTAACATGTTTCTCACTAAATTAAGATATTTTCAAATGTGTCCTTGATATGTAAGAACTTCATTGATAAATGTATTTCCATTTATTTACATAAAAGTAGATACTATCATCTATAGTATTTATGTTTATTTTGAAGAATTGCACTAATAATATTGTTATAATTATCAGGTAAAGTCTGTTACGTTACATTTCAGACAGTTAAATGAGGTGTTTTATATTATCTTTATTTTGCAATGAATTTTTAAGATTTTAATATTGATGAAATTAGCACCAAAAATGACAGAGGTAGGTTAACGTACAGAATAGACATGACATACTTTGTCATCTTTGTCTGTTTTGGTTATTTTCGATTCTTTCCTTCAGTCTGTTTTGTTTTTTTTCCATCCCCTTTCTGTCTTTATCGTCAGTCTCACTCATCTTTCTTCTATTTATTGCTCCGCTGTACGAGCTATTCCCCATTTGCCACAGCTCCTGTTTAACTTAAGTGAAACTGATCAGGCAGATACAGATAGCACTTTCCTTCCCTTACTCACTGTCTCTAGACTTCATTTCACCACCCATGCATGTCTCTTCCTGATTCTAATGCATCCTCCCATTTCTCTCTCTCTCTGTCCCTCTATATCTCTCCCTTCATCTCATGCATGATATTTAAATGCTCCACCAGTCCCTCTCTAACACCCCCCCTATTGTTCATCTAACTGAAAGTGAAAGGTGGAGCAGCATTGCGTGTGGTAACCATCATGTTGTTCACTGATAACGTGCTGATGATATGTTCATCTAAACGCATGCAATAAAAAGACACTTTTTTTTTTTTTTTGGTCAGTTTGGTGTGAAGGTGTGTGTGGGTGGACATATGTGACAGCCAACTGCACATGGTTGTGTGTATCACATAATTCAGCTGCCCACTTCCTCAAGTGCAACATTTTCCTTAAAAGCTCACCATGTGCCAGAAAGCAGCAACAGAAACACATGCTGTTCATTTCTTTTTGATCTGCATAGCAATTGCAATTTTTAAAAAAAATTCTGTCTTTGTTCTTTGGATGCAATAACAGCTGATTGTCTAAAAAATACTTAACTATAATAAATTATGTTGCTTGTCAGCGTATAATTGTTTACATTGTGGAATTTCAAAGTTGAATTGAAAAGTGAAATGACTGGAAAGTCAGTGACAAGCTGTCAAAGACAAGGAGGAACGTCTGCGTCAAGCTGATTGACTTGTATTATCTTAAACATTAAAAAAAACCAACAATCTTATAATTCTATTTTCATTGAAAGAAATAAGTATCCATTATAAAAAAATGCCTACGCAAGGCCAGATATCTCCAACTGGGGACACCACCGCTTTTACCATAGCCTGCAGTTTCACTGAAGTCCATTCAATATGTACTGTGAGTCATTTAAGTTATGACCTTATTCTTGTGGCTGATGGAGGTTAAATGCCTGGCTTGGCAAATATGTCAAAATATATCATTCAATCATTCACAACACTTATTGTATCGGAATTCTCATAGTCGGCCATTTAATACTTTCTATCAAGTGTATATATATTAGATTAATCAAGTGTATATATATATATATATATATATATATATATATATATATATACTATATATATATACTTTTATATATATATATTTATATATATATACTTTTTCATACACTTATATATATATATATATATATATATATATATATATATATAAGTGTATGAAAAAGTTTAGGCACATTTTCAAGATTTTCCTTTTTAAATCATTGGTTGTTCTGATCAGCAATTTCAGCTTAATACATCATATAGCAGACAAACACAGTGATGTTTGAAAAGTGAAATTAAGTTTATAGGATTAACAGGAAGTGTGCAATAATTACTTATACAAAAGTAGGCAGGTGCATTTGTTCCGGATTCCTCCTAGACGCCCTCCTGGGGAGGTTTTCCGGGCATGTCCTACCGTAAGGAGACCTCAGGAAAGACCTAGGACACACTGGAGGGACTACGTCTCTCAGCTGGCCTGGGAACGCCTCGGGATCGAGATTTCACTAAATAAACTTTTAAATTGTTGCATAAATTCAGTATCTGAACTGAAAGCATTCACGTCCTGTGAACAGAGCAGAACTGTAATAATGTACTGCTTTATTTTTTTCCCCAGATGGACTGTTCACTTTGCATATTGTCTTTTAAATGTTACGCCGACATGAGATTGATCTGAGGAATATTTAAAAATGAATCAATGCTGTGAGAGAAATCAGCTGTCATCCTGCACGACAAATTAAATCATACATATTAGCAACCAGACTGGTTTCTAATTACTGCTTAAACAACATACGTAGTTGGATGATATTTTCTGGTGCTGAGTGAAAATAAGATTTTTTTATGCCTCTCTGTGATTACTACATTATATTCTTTACCAGTATTACACTCCATCCACCTCTTTCCTCTCAGAGGTGCTCTCTCACTAATGGCTTTTTTAATGAGATTATAATAAAGTAAGTAATTAACACAATTAATTCAGTTACCTATCTGTGTTCATTAGGTGAGAGCATCACTTGTCATCTTTGTGAGAGGTGTGAGACACTTTTATGATTGATTGTGTGTCAGTGTGTTCAGACTACGAGTGACACAGACAATAATCTTTTAACAGTGTTACCATCAGCCCTAAAAGTCCATTAAGACTCTGAAAGCAAAGCTCTGGGTAATGTGGATCATTATCTCTGCTGTGTTGAATGAAGCACGAGTTGTATACAAAATCAATGTTGTAAATTAAATTTTATTTCAAAAGCCTTACTGAGCCATTAACATGTGTACACTAGTGCTATCACACATAGACAGCATTTCTCTGACAAGGGTGTGAGAAAAATTTAACGAACTGTCTTGAAACCATTAAAGAGCTACATACTGTAGAGTAA
This sequence comes from Antennarius striatus, assembly GCF_040054535.1. Lineage (NCBI taxonomy): Eukaryota > Metazoa > Chordata > Actinopteri > Lophiiformes > Antennariidae > Antennarius > Antennarius striatus. The sequence goes on from NC_090792.1 coordinate 2,357,475, forward strand.
AAAGTAGAGTACAATTAGGGACTTTCTATTATTAGCAGCAACAAACATGTTTTTTTTGCCATCTACTTATTTTTCACAGATATCTACAAGCGAACCTTGGTTTTCGAACACTTTAGACATCGAACAAATCAGAATTCGACCAAAAGATTCTTAATTTTTTTGTCCTAGAAGTTGAACAAAATTTGGAAGTTTAATGCAAAACAAACACCTTTTTCTCGCCGCCAAGCGCGAGAAAAGGCGTGAGAAAACATGATGGTAATGTTATTTTTATTCTAGTTTACTGCATTCAATAATTTTTCATTTAATTTGCGTTCCATTGCCTATGGTACGAGTTACGGTACCGTAAACTTCTGTCCAAAAGACGAACTCGTAACTCGTACCTTAAGGTAACCTGATTACAATGATGTTTTCTTTCTTTCTTTCATACTTTCAGTGAGTGTGGGAGACTTGCAGTGCTCTTCACTCTTCTAACGAATGTTTTTAACTTGTTCAATGAAAACTTTAGTATCAGGAAATTCATCTACGGTGCTGGGTACAATAGATCGAATCAGAGAAAGTGGCAGCTTTTAAATTTTATTTCTGGGGAGGCAAAACTTGCAATTTATGTGACCAGGAAGAGGAGAATTGAAAACAATACCGTTCAAGAAGCAGCTACTGTTTTCTGCTGTAACATCAGATGTCGCTTAAAACTAGAATTTGGTTTCTATAAATTGACAAAAGACCTGAATAACTTTAGGAACATCTGGTGTTACAAAAATGTCCTATGCACTTTAGTTGATGACCACCTCACTTTTGCAAACTTCCTGGTATAATGCATTAATTTTTATATTGTATTTCCCTTTGTTTCTTGGTGTTTAGTGTTTTTGAAGTTTCATCTAATGAAAAATTGTAAAATGTTTGAATGTGATTAAAGTGTTTCTGCAAAAAAACCCAAAACTTTCTCGTGTTTGCTTCTTTCTTTTACATTTCTTTGATATGTTTCATCACTATAGAATTTGATGTATAAATCACATTATGAAATAACATTGTATGTTCAAAAAAGGTAATTTTCTAGCATCTTGGAACAAATTAAGACCATTTACATTATTTGCTATGGGAAAAATGTATTTGGAATTCGAACAAATCGCTATTCGAACAACCTTCAGGAGCGAATTGTGATCGGAAACCGAGGTTTGCCTGTATTTATCCAAACAAAATTTGAAGCAAACGTACTGACTTTTGAAATGAAAAAAAGTTAGATTAACGATTTATAGGATTTTGAAAAGTCACCGCCGCAATATTAGGACTTTTAAAATCTGAATGTCGGTTTGTTTTGAGAACTCAAATACGAAAGTTGCCTCAGACTCCATTCTACAAACCATTACAAAACAGACTTGACTTGCATTCTTTTTCCTGTTTATCAAATTGTTGGCTCTCTTCCAGAGCTTTGGTAGCATTACCTCGTCCTTAGAATGTTCGGATAGTGATGAGACACACAGTGTCATGTGTCCTTGTCTGTCTGTCCTATCTGACCTGTACTTACCCGACAACAGTGAAGCAAAATGGGTGGTTCCTCTCATCTCCTACGGTCACCTTCAGCAAGAATGTACGGTGTGTTTATGTGTGTGTGTGTGTGAGAGAGAGAGAATGTGTGTATGGTTGTGTGTGTGTGGGGTATGGGTTCCAAGGCTCAGCTGTTTGGTTCTGTGTTTGTCCTTGTCCTATTTTTGTAGGAGGAAGAAAGGAAAAAGAAGGAGGAATTACACAAGAGAGTGAGAATATCATTACGACCTACCGCTGTACTTTGGGAACAACATGTCTCTGAAGCAGTGTGACACACACACACACACACACACACACACACACACACACACACACACACACACACACACACACACACACACGCACGCATGCATGTACATATTATTACTGTGTGTCTCCAGTGAGTTCCACACAAAAACGACATGTTTATATCAGGAAGCATGTCTCTCCTCCTCCCGTTCATCAGCTAGAGTTTAAGTCAAGTCACTGAAGTAAAGTTTATTTATATGGCAACTATGACAAATACGATTTGTTTCACGGTCTGGTTAACATACGTATGTCACCCTCCGTTCTCACACTCTTACTATTAGACTCCACCTGGTATGGCTGTGTTACTTTCTGGCTGCCATGCCCCCACTGGAGCCTTGGTGAAGACCCATGGTTCACATGCAGGAGACCAAACACCAAAGTAGTCTGATACTGTGAAGTATCATCTTGGATGCTCGAAGATCGTTGATGCATTGATTTATCTTTTTTTTACCTATATTTATTAGCATGTTGTTATTAGTTAAGTCAAATGCCAGCCCAGTGCAGTCCCCTGTGGTACCCCTCACCTATTTCAGCTCTATGTTGGCATGGAAATTTGTAGTAACTGTGGAGGTCGTTGTACATGACTCAACCAGCAATCATTACTGCCACAAGCATTTATCGCCAACAAGCTTAAGGAGATAGCGTTGAATGAGTATTGTTAATAAATATATCAATTAATTAACAATGAAAACACATTCTAAATGTCAATAGTTGAATAAAGTATTGGGCTGCTGACTCAATGCTATGGAGATGAAAATTTAAAAAAAAGTTACTCACACATCTTTTCTAATTGTAACATGTGTTCTTTACATTATAACTTCAAGTATCTCAAAAAAAGTTTTCAAATGGCAGCGACGTTTATTTTATTAGGTCTGAATGGAAACTGTACCGTATTCATTTCCATCAGCATTAAAGAAGACTGGCTGCTGAACCTATAGAATGAAGGTATAAATCACGTCTAGTAGTAAATAACGTGGAAGTGATCAGTGGTCTTTAACAGACTTGTGTCACACACACACAGTCTGTCTGGGTGAGTGATTGATGGATGGCACATTTCCATAGCTCAACCAATCAGGCAGTAGCCTCAGCCGTCCCTCCAAGTGTCTGTCACTGATACTACACATCCACTGGCCGTCAAAGCGCCCCGACAATGAGTGTGCATACATGTGTGAGAGAGAGACAGATACACTGTCACATCTATTAGTGTAGCTACGCAGTTGCCAGCCACACTCAAATGAATTTATATGATTGTGCAAATGTATGTTTCTGGCAGTCGGTCACCTGATTCTGCAGTCAGGACGATGACGCGGCTGGTTGAATACTTTCAGCTCTCTCTCTGCCAGCCATCAATCATGTCTGCTTCTATCACTGCCACCGGTTTCCTTTCTGAATCTCACTCTTGTCCTTTTTTCCTCTTAAAGCAATCCTTCTCTTGACATGCTTTTTACTCTATTTTCGGGTAACACTTTATAATGAGTACACACTATTAAGCATTAGTTAAGCATTAATAAATATTGAATTCATCATTTATAATGCATGAATACTCATTAGTATGCAGTTTATAAACGCAGCTATAAATGTTTTACTCATCATTTAGAAGCACAGTAGTTATGGATTAGTAAACAGTGATTTCATCATTTATGGTCGGAAAAGAAAAAAAGTGGGTCTTTGGAATGTTAGCTGTGAGGCATCATCAAGGAAGAAGAAAGCCTATTCTACGTCTTGTGGAAAGAAGGTCTCGAAGACATCTCGTCCCCTTGATTGCTCATCATGTGAGGCTTGGATCTACAGTTATAAGTGATGAGTGGCATGAATGAGTGGAATTGAGTGGAATGAATGGCTTGCAAAACAAACATCATGAGGGTACAGTTGGCAGACTGATTCATGACATTTACAAAAAATACAAATAGTCATGCCGCCACTGTAACCATTTTTGGAAAAAAAAAAAGTGTCATGTTTTATCATGTCAGACTCAAATATTTTCTGACTTGATTTTTTGATAGCAAAATATTTTTTTTTAATTTTTTTTATTAATTTCATTTTTTTTTTTTACAGAGAAACTTTTTTTTTTGTATTTAAACTTCCACTGTTGGTGTTGGCAAGTTGTTATTCAGCCAAGCTTATCCTATTTTTCAATTGTACAGTTACAATGTTGAGAAGTTGCAATAAATATCACTGCAATAAGTTCTATGTCCCTGTGTTGTGTCTCTCCTTGGTCTGGAACTTCTGCGAGTTTTGAGGCATTGCCAGCCTTTAAATCTCATTTATAAATACTTCATAAGGCATAGATAATCCCCACTTTAAATGAGCTCACACAAAATGCTTAATTAACGAGTAGTAAGTACTTTTTAACAGACTGAATTCATGAATTCCTTCATTAATAACTGTTTATAAGCCATCCATTGGAAATGGAATTTGTGATATTTTATAAAGCATCTACTAACACACTCACTAACCATTAGTACATGTCTGAATAGTGGGCATGTAAGAGCATGCAGACATGAACATCTAAATATATTGTTCATTATTTACATAGCCTTTCTAAATGATCCTACAAACAACTAAGAAATCCTAACTAACTGGTGGGTAAGTGATGTAATACTTAATTTAGAAATGCTGAATTCATCATTCATATTAGATGAGCTTATTAATGTAGAGTAAAACATTTATAACTGTGATTAATAAACCACACACTAATGAGTATTTACATCAAAATCGTGTTTTATAAATGATGAATTCAGTGTTTACTAATCCATAACTACTGTGCTTCTAAATGATTAGTAAAACATTTATAGCTGAGTTTATAAACTACATACTAATGAGTATACATGCATTGTAAATGATGAATTCAATATTTATTAATGTTTAACTAATGCTTAATAGTGTGTACTCATTATAAAGTGTTACCCTATTTTTGTCTTGAAATAATATTTCATTCCTTACACATTTTGCCTCTCAATCATAATGAGGTAATTGGTTTATCAAGCACAGCTTGATAAACCAATTAAAGTCAAACGTGGGATCAACTGTTTGAAGACCACCTGCCTGGAAGGTATAAGCAAGACTTGATCTCAATTTTTAATTTGTTGTAGTGTTTTACTGAACAGAATCCTCAGGTGACAGGTGAAGAGGTGCCAATATGAAATCATACTGAATTGCTAAAGAATTTAAAGCAAAATTTACATCTATATATTAATTGCCCTCAGCCTACTTTGGCTGTTTCTTGGTACCTTGGGTTTTTGTCTCTATATACCACATAAAAAATGCTTTACATGTCATTGTTTGGTATCTTTTTCTTCAGAACAACTTCATCTGTATGAAAAGACATTATTTCACTATAATGTACGTCATTGACATGTTGGGCCAAACATCACAGAAACAATCAAATTAGAATTGGAAAAAAAAAAACTGCAATTGAACCAAACCAAACAAATTGTAAAATATTTAATTGTAAAAATATTTAATAACATCCTACATAGTGCAAATATAATATTGAGAGACAATTTAGATGTAATCAAATTTAATCCAGTTGTCAGTGTCTCCAGCTCTCCAGGGGTCCAAACAACGGTGTGGCTGAGCCAGTGGAGATCTGGACCTGGTGAGACCCCCCCTCCCATACCCTTTTTGTATAGAGGGTCCACTCTCCTCATATCTGTATGACCATTCACAAAATTTACATTTGAAAAAAAAAAAGGATTTTTCAGATTATTGCTCATATGTACTTGATAAATGGTGAATTCAAATAACTTCTCTTCCTTTATCAGTTCATCCCTGATCCTGCATAAATTTGTGACGTTACAAACATATAAAATGACTTTATTAGGTTTATAATATGGGTGAAAAACAAAAGCTGTAAATATTCGTGTTTAGTTTGTCTTACCACTCATTTGGCCCATACAGAGAATTTGTTGTCCCTGTCATGAAGAAGTTTTATATCATTTGTTTGTGGCCTTAAAGCTCAGCCTCATTGATCTTGTTTCATTTGCCAAATAGATCTTACATTTAAACTGCTGAACTAACAGATCACACATATTTAAACTCAAAATAAATAAAATAAATTTAAAAAAGTAAATAAATAAATAATCTCTGCCTAGACAGGATGGTATATCATCTCCTGGATGGTCCCTAAATTTTATTTATTCTCTCTCCACCCATCACATTCTTTGTGGACTGTTTAACTCCACTTTGCTGCTGCGACTTCTTTCTTCAAGGACACATTACCCTAGATACTTTACACTGAATTGAAATACAAACGCCCATTGTTTTTACCTCATGAACTCTCATAAATATTCATAACGACCATCTATTTTCATACAAAGGCAAATCATGACTCTGCAGCCCCAACCTGCACATATTTCCCAACCTTCCAAATCTTGGTGGTTTTAATCACGTGTTCCATGACAAATACTGGTATTATTGGTATGTAACCGGTGTGTCCACCAGGTAGAACAAGACATTTTGATTTGTGTTACGTTATATATGATTATATCCAAAAAAGAATTATGGGTTGCTATACCAACAAACATTTTAAGGTTAAAGGCTAATTCTTGAGAATCAGATTACAGTTTGTCCTCTGACTAACGTCAGTACTGTGATCTCTTGATCTCTTACCTCTACGGTGCATATATATGTGTCCCAAAGTAAGCATTTAATTAAAACTGTTTGAATTTGTCGTTGAATTGTAGAAGCTGCAAAGCTTGTGGTCCTGTAGATGTGTTTAAAGTTTGAGTTTACTTGATTTTAAGAAAACTAAAAAGTCAAATGAAAAAATACTGTTGGGTCAGCAACCTAGAACAGAATCCACACATTAAGTGGAGCAGAAATGTTGTGGTTACAGTTTATTTGTGGGGTAACAGAATAATCAGCACATATAATATTAGCATATCACTAACAGGGAAAATGCTGTTTCAGCATGTGTTGATAAAACACAACATTAATGTGATGAACGTGGCTGTACAGCGATGAATTAACAGGCACGCGAGGTGTTTAATGTCCTACCATAATCACCGTAATACATTAAAAATAATTTGTTATGCTAATAATGTCATTAACTGAGGTAATTAATACATCAATTAACAAATCTACTTTATGTTAACATATTTTTCATTTGGTATGCATGAGTCAGTGAATGCAGTTCAAAGTCCTGGTGGTGGGAAGCAAGAAGGTTTGACCAGAAATGCATCAGTCAAGTCAGGATTTCCAATTGAAAACAAAGACAACAGCAAGAAAAGCAACACATAAATTGGTTTTTGTAAAAGAGCCACGGTTCAAAAATGCAATAGTCAAGGTCTGAAAAAAGCAATTTTCTTTGTTTTTAAATGCGTAACCAGCCGTCAAACTCTCATGTTGGCACAAAATAAAATAAATTAAAAAAACACATACAAGAGCCTCTCTTTTCACAAAATTCACCATTTTTGATGCTTTTAAAAATGTAAATTGCAAAAGGAAACTTGAAAGAATTTCTGCAAAGTTGCATTCATGTCATATAAGAATGATTCATTTATAGCCCTCTATCCCCTCTCAATCATGCAAATTTCATGCTAAATTGATGCTCTAATCTCTTATTTACAGGTTAAACCCTAAATTCACATTGATAACCATCCTGCCAATATAATAATGAATGGGTTTACAGTTGTATAGAGTTATTAAGACTCTGGTGGGCTTGAATACATTAATTTGTTTAAGTGGAATTATGCAATATAATTACCCATTATATATTTAATACATATAACAAAGTCATTGCACTATTGAACAAAGACTTGTCTATAATTTCTTTTTCTGTTTGCAGTATTAAATTCCCTGTTTCCGTGCTGTACCATCAGTGCACATCACTCCCTGTTGACTCATTTTTAATTACTGACATGCACACATATAAAGAGAGACATGCACACTAAATGAAAACACAAGGTTAGTTTTATTATGTGATAAACCACTGATAGATGAGAGCGTGATTCTTTTTTTGCTGATCAAGACACTCGGAGGACTATTGTTTTTCAGTTTCCACTCACCCATTAATAGATTGGGGGTTTGATTTTTTGCAAGCAAATTAATAAGTGCAAAGTAGTTCCAATTATGTAAATAAAAGTTTTAACAAAAGCGTTCATTTGGAGAGCTTCATTTAACGGCTAAGATGAGAGGAAGATGAGCTGACAGAAACATCAACCACTAACTGTGACTATACTAAGAAACTAACAATGAGATTAAATGTAATTTACAAAATAACAAACCAACAAATAAGTCAATCAAAACATGTTTTATGTCTTGATGCATTCATTGTTTTGAAATGATTAGATGGCATCATCCTCTGCGGTTATATATACTGTATTTGAAATACAATTAAAATTGTAAATATGATGGTTTTGTCTTGTCATTTAGTATATCTTATGTAAAACATAAGATATACTGTCATTTTTTGGACAGATTTGTCAGAAGGTTACATTACACTTTATTTTCCTAAAATAAGATTTCATGATCGAAGCTTGAAGGGGTTAATTTGATGAATTTGTTGAGCTGCCTGGGATACCCTCTAAGCAGTTTGTGAAGTTTTAATATTAACAATAATATAAAAGTTTATAATATTGATATTGTTTAAAAAAATTATAATTAAGAATATAAAAGTTTAAGATACTTTAATTTGACAGTAGCTGATAAACTTGCAAAGCTTTTATCAAATAGGTTTATATTTGAACAAATAATAATTTGATTGAAAAAAGATTCAATGGATATCTCGTCTGACTCGCGATTTTCTCAATTCAGATGCTGGAGACTTTTCAGCACATTTCTATATTTGCATACATTGCAGACGATAGACAATGCCTTCTAAATTATTACATTAAACCCCATACATTGGGGACTGACGCTGACAGTGAAGCGTCCTCGTGAAACATTCCCCATGACACAGAATGTAACACTGATAGATTGGAAACACACTGTAATAGTCATTACACACAGGAAATAGTACAGCTGCACATACATTCTGTTCTGCTCCCCCGCCACGGACTTATTTTAAGTCTAAGTGCAATTGTGTGTGTGTGTGTGTGTGTGTGTGTGTGTGTGTGTGTGTGTGTGTGTGTGTGTGTGTGTATGTGTGTGTATGTGTGTGTATGTGTGCAACAAGGCACATGCTTCATTGTGATAGATGCTTCCCATTAAGAGAAAAGAGAACAATGGAACTAGAGATGGAATGGAAGAGAAGAGTAGTGCTCCAGTAAAACATTATTTTCATATCCTTGGTTATGTTTAAATGTCCACTCTCTTTGATTATAAAGAAAACCATACAAGTAGCCAATTCATTAAACAGCAAATCAGAATAACATACTATATGTACAGTATAATGTGGCTGAAAGTCATACTCTAACTGCATTGTTTCCTGGCGGTATCAGCGATACTAAGCACGCAAACACTCATGTTTGGTAATCAGAGTTACATGAAGACAGATGAACACTTTTCAGTATGCTGGGTTGCTCTTTCCTCATTTTACTGCATTATGCAACATGCACTTACAGGCTACTACGGAATAATTCATTCTTTTTTCCTGGGGTCAATAATTTACTTAGTTTGAAGCAGGGGTGCAGAGATATAATGTATTCTGTGTTAATTCCATTGTGAACCATGGATTGTGTCAGCAAAATGGTCAGTGATAAACTGTAATGTACATAACTTACTATGATGGTAAGTGGTGGTGCGAGTAGATCAGTTTACATTGACAAACCAACTGTGGTATTGGTATTGCCTGTTTCCCTATTTTTTAGGCCCCATAGGCTTGGAATGGAGCGGACATTTTTGAGCAGCAGTATGGTTTCATGCCAAAAAAGAGTACTACAGATGCAGTATTTGCTTTGAGGATGTTGATAGAGAAGTACAGAGAAGGCCAGAGGGAGCTGCATTGTGTTTTTGTAGATCTGGAGAAAGCTGATGACAGGGTGCCCAGAGAGGAACTGTGGTATTGTATGAGGAAGTCTGGAGTGGCAGAGAAGTATGTTAGAGCGGTGCAGGACATGTATGAGGACTGTAAGACAGTGGTGAGGTGTGTGTAGGTGTGACAGAGGAGTTCAAGGTGGAGGTGGGACTGCATCAGGGATAAACTCTGAGCCCCTTCTTGTTCGCTATGGTGATGGACAGGCTGACAGACGAGGTTAGACAGGAATCTCCATGGACTATGACGGTTGCAGATGACATTGTGATCTGTAGTGAGAGCAGGGAACAGGTGGAGGAGAAGCTAGAGAGGTGGAGGTTTGTCCTGGAAAGGAGAGGAATGAAGGTTAGCCGCAGTAAGACAGAGTACATGTGTGTGAATGAGAGGGACCCAAGTGGAAGAGTGAGGTTACAGGGAGAAGAGATCAAGAAGGTGGAGGATTTTAAGTACTTAGGGTCAACAGTCCAGAACAATGGAGAGTGTGGAAAAGAGGTGAAGAAGCGTGTCCAGGCAGGATGGAACGGGTGGAGGAAAGTGTCAGGTGTGATGTGTGATAGAAGAGTTTCAGCTAAAATGAAAGGAAAGGTGTACAAAACTGTGGTGAGACCAGCGATGTTGTTTGGTCTAGAGACAGTGTCCCTGAGGAAAAGACAGGAGACAGAGCTGGAGGTAGCCGAGATGAAGATGCTGAGGTTCTCTCTGGGAGTGACCAGGAAGGATAGGATCAGGAATGAGTACATCAGAGGGACAGCACATGTTAGAGGTTTTGGAGATAAAGTCAGAGAGGCCAGACTGAGATGGTTTGGACATGTCCAGAGGAGAGATAGTGAATATATTGGTAGAAGGATGCTGAGTTTTGAACTGCCAGGCAGGAGGCCTAGAGGAAGACCAAAGAGGAGGTTTATGGATGTAATGAGGGAAGACATGAAGGTAGTTGGTGTGAGAGAAGAGGATTCAAAGGACAGGGCTAGATGGAGGAAATGGATTCGCTGTGGCGACCCCTGAAGGGAAAAGCTGAAAGGAAAAGAAGAAGAGGCTTGGAATGGAGTATCATAATGTAATAGCAAATGACAATGTATTTTATATACATTACATACATTAGTCAGTCGTCAGTGCCCACATCACATAGATCCTCCTGCCCTTTAGGACCTTGATGAATGCAGCCTTAAGGTGATTAGGATGAATACACCTGCATGATAGTGTCATATTCATTCATTCATTCATTCATTTTCCAAATCCGCTTAATCCGCTAACGCAGGTCGCGGGGTAGCCAGTGCCTATCCTGGCAGTCTCAGGGCGTGAGGCGGGGGACACTCCGGGCACGACGCCAGTGCACCGCGGAGCCACATAGAAACAAACAAATCATTCACTCACACACTCACTCCTATGGTCAATTTGGGACCGGCCAATCAACCTGAAGCGCATGCTTTTGGAGGTGGGAGGAAGCCGGAGAACCCGGAGAGAACCCACGCAGACACGGGGAGAGCATGCGAACTCCGCACAGAGCGGGACTCGAACCCGGGTCCGCCGTGTTGTGAGGCAGCAGCGCTAACCACGGCGCCACCGTGCCGCCCTTAGTGTCATATTGTCACTTAAAATTAAAATTTTGAATGCTGCTGAATCAATGAGATGTGAAGGAATCCCAGTGTGACCCCTAACACGTTTGAACTATGAAAACATCTAGTTTATAAAGGTAGAGCTGTTTACTTCAAACTGTTCACAGCCTAAAGAAAGGACTGAACAAAAGGAAGGAGAAAAATCACAACTTGCTTGTGAATGCCTGACGGAAGGCAATCATAGCATCCACTTTAAAGAAGTCAAAGGTTGTTGTCCTTGTGTCTGTGAATGGCCACGGAATAATCAAGGAAGCCATTCATCATATAGTAGATACCTTAGGTGTATCTTTAAGATGGAGAGCAAACTGCACTGTTGTTGAAAGCTCCAGGAAAGATCCCTTGGCCCCCAATTAACTCTGTCCCCCCAGTGACAAGCAAATAGTTTTTTTTGTTTTTTTTTCAATGACGTCAAATGTGAATATTTTTTCGACATCAGCTAATAAAAAAAATCCATCGCCAAACACAGCATGAACCGTAGATGGCCCAACCCTACTCATATCACCAATAGAAAAAAATGAAGGGGGGAGTTACTCAGGGCAGCATCTGAGTCCAGCAGCTTTAAAAAACAGTCAAAGAGCACCTGGTGTATTAATTACAATCCTAATCAGCAAATTTTATTTATCGCTGAAGGGAAATTGCTATTCACTGTAGTTTGACTGCTCCAGAAAAATATAAATAAAAAATAATGAAAAAACAGAATATCAGAAGGAGAACTTAACAATGAAGAGATAAAAGAAATGGTAATAAATAGAGAGTAAGCAGCTACGGGTTTGTTTTTGTTCAGCTTATTGATAGTGAAAGTACCTCCATGATTACCGTAATAAAACTAAATTTGTTGTATATTTAAAAAATGAGAGAAAAATAAGAGAGAAATAAGTAGTAAGTAAAAAAAAAAAAAGTAAAAACGACAGGAGCAGGCAGCATACATGAAGGCACAGTCATTTAAACATGAATCCATGCTACCTTTAGCCACATCCCCCCGTGAAAGGAGTGTGACAGAGGGAGCTGATCAACATTTAATGGCCAGCTGAACAAAACAGCCTGTGCTCTGGAGAGCTCATTTCAACAACTCTCAGGCAGTTGAGTTTAATACAGTTTAATATGGGCAATAAATTCATTCATTCATATATTTTCCAAACGGATTTTCCACTTTCTCAGGTCACGGGGGTTGCAGGAGCCTATCCCAGTGGACTTACAGGCATGAGGTGGAGAGACGTTCTGGACATGGTGCCAGCGCATCGCAGAGCCACATGAGAGACGAACGACAATGGAAGACACGTGGCTTGAGAGAAACTGGAGAAGCCATCTCTGAACAGAGGAGAAAGATTAAGACATCATCTATCAGCCATCTACAATATAGAGTTGACCTCCATCCTAGAAACCATGACAACCATTCACACCTGAGTGTGGCTCACCATAACAGTTCACATAAGGGTGGCCGGGATAATGACGCCCTTGTGGATGGTAATGACTCCTTATGTGACTCATTGTCTTTGTGCTTTTTGTCCTTTATTTTCTCCTCCAACAGGAGTATAAGTACTGTATCTAGTCAGTCAGAATTAAAGATGAAAACAGTTCCAGTTAAATCATTTTTGCTTTTCTTGATTTTATATTTAGTTTAACATTAAAAGTTATCAATTTTAGTTTCAACAATAGTAATGAACGTGCTGAAGTGTTAATTTCGTTATCCATACAAATGCTTTGCATATGTTTTCATTTCCTTTCCACACCCACACGCACGCACACACGCACGCACACACACACACACACACACACAAATGTTATGCAGAGAAACAAGTGCATCATTGTACATTGTTCTTGTCCAAATAAAGACAGACATAATGACTTTATGCTTTTATAATTGATTATAAAATTTAAATATGTCATCACTTTAGGCTGTCAAAGCACTAAAGCATGATGTGCTTCTAGTCATAGACTACTAGCATTGCAAGCAGCTACAAATCATCCTGAAAGCCACTCATGCAGATGGAAGGAAAATGCTTTACTCTTTTTTCCCTTGTTTTAAATTCATCTTCCTTTTCATCCTGTCATCGTCTTCCCTTATCACCTCTCCACCATCAATGAGTAACTCTTTCTCTTGATTAAATTCAATTCAGTATTTCTGTCATCTGTACCGTCTGCTTCTGTCTCTCTCTCTTATTTCTTACTCCTGAAGGTTTATCTCAAACCTTTGTTCAATCTCAGATTCTCCTTTTTTCTTTTTGGATTCGTTTTTTAAACCACAGCAGTGAAGACATTACTCTTGTATGAGGAAGTTCTCTGTAGATGAAGGCATTTTATTATTGTGAGGACATTTTCTTATTGTGAGGACATCATCCTTGGTCATCACTACAACAAATGGCTTAAGGTTAGGATTTGGTGTAAAGGTTCTGAATATGTTTTTTTCTTCCCCTGCTGTTTTTCTTTCCTGTTGAACTAATTAAATTTTAATCCCCTCATCTTTCTTACTACTCTCCACCCAATTTTCCCATTTTCAATTTCTTTTTCTTTTCCAACTTTTGTTGAGAAATACTTTTCATATCTTCTTCCATCCTTTTCCAAAGTCCATCCAGAGGGTGATTACACATCTTTTTATTCCGTTTCAACACTTTTTTTCCATCTCCCAATCTCCTTCTTTAGCTTTATAGTTAGTAATTGCTGCTTCTGACAATCTGAGCCATTACCCATAGTGCAGACAGACATAAAGACATTAGGCCTGGGGACACAATACATGACCGAACAGACGGTAAAACAATTTGACATAACACACCCGGTGCTGCACTGCAGTGTCATGCCCAGTGGCTCCGGCAGCTGTTTTGTATTCAGAGGATTTCAATAAGCCATTCAAAAATCCTACAAACTTGAGTTTGAGTCAGGCAATTTAACTGAAATTTAGCTTAGGGAGGACATAAAGAGCATAATTTTTAACAAGAAGAGGGTGACAAAATATCTGGAATGCAGTCTGTGTTGCTACTGTTGGACAGAAAAAAAAAAATTTTTTTCCAAAGTAAATAAGCACTTAACATACATAGAGAAATGTTTTCTGTAAAAGCGTAAAAACTAATGATGTAACTGCAAACAACAACACTACCGCTGACTATAAACCTGTAACATTATATATAACAGATTGAATTTGCCTGGCAGTTTATTAGTCTAATATTTGGTTTGTAGTTGGCCCTTGTTAGGAAGATAAAATATAAAGTTTAACATCATTTTAAAAAAAGCAAGAAAATACCGACTAGCCATCCAATCTTTGTGGCAAGAATATTTAGACTATAATAAAGTGATCTACCAGATACCATCTGTCCATTTTGTGAACTTCATAACAAAACTCACCCATTATATTATATTGATTTTCTGTTAATAATGAAATATCATAAGATTCTAGTACAGACATATGGTAAAAGTATCATCTCATCAACTTTTTAATTATCTGCTGCTAATCACTTAAAATCATGTGATGAATCCAAGGGCAGGAAACTCTGTCATGTCATTGGTTCACCTGTCAGATGCATCGTTCCACTTTGTATTGCTGGGTGTAACAGTGTAAGTAAAGTTGGGAGGGGATGAACAAAGAAAGTGAGTCAGATGGTACTGATGGCCCAGTTTCCTAGCTGTCCTCTGTAATCCACTGTGACACGCTGCTGTGCTCCAAGGTTGACGCGGCCGAAGAGGAACTCTAAGCAATCCAGGCAGGCAAAGAGTACCGAACATAACACGACATCCAATGGTTGAGGAGCTGCTGTCTTTAGATAACAGATGCTTGCATTATTTTCATGGAATAAAATCACAGAGTATGTATAAATAATGAACATTAACATTATCCGTCCTCCATTTCTGTCTCATGTAGCCGCTCTTGACTAACTTTGTCCATTAAGCTACAGCTGTGTTGTGTGAATGATGAATTATAGGAGTAATAGCTCAGCTGAAAAAGTGTCGTATTTATTTCTTCTTGACCATGGCCTCTGAGTATATAAAAAACTATACGTATTCAAACTACAGTATTACTTTACTTTAACAGTTACTATAAGTAACAATAGCAATATAAGAAGAAACCCAAAACCATAAATAACACCCAAAACAATAAATGAAAAGAAAACACAATCACTATCAAACATTCATATGGAAATGTGGGACTAATAAATGAATATATTAGCTTATCTTATAAAATACTACGCAAAGCAATGGAATAACAATATACCTGCGCAAAATAGGGCAACACAATACGCGGATCTGAACACAACAATCTGCAGCAAATCAAAACTCACGTAGAAAATATTGCTGCAGTGTCTCCGAAATTTTTTCCCATGAAATACACATACTCTAAACATTGACAAAACATTCCATTTGTGACTAAACTCAGTCTAAACGTATCACAAAATAAATAATTTAATTTAATTTGTCATTTCTAGTATTTTTATAGACTCGTGGAGATTTTAAAACTATATTTAACTCCTCAGGCAAAAGGCTCCAAAACGGGACTGAGGCAGGGAAGTACGGCTCACGAAGATGACGTAATGCAACGTAAACCCAAAATAAAAGTTCAATGTTCACAAATGGTTTTTTTACTGACATGAAAATCAATACAACACAATAATATAGAGCCAAAGGACTTAGAGTATGTATAAAAAATAAATAAACAAATAATCAACGGAAGATTTTTTGGTGGAATGCATCATTTTCCTACATGTTACACACAAATAACTCGCAATATTTTAACAGTTTATTAGTTTTTCAAGACAATATGGAATATTGTGGGATCAATATAAAAAAAGAGAGTTCATTTTTTTTCAAGACGCCCTTGAAAGTTGTAATATTTGTGGTTTCAGTACATTAGAATGCATATTTTACACTTGCAAATGGAGGAGGTCCAGTTTAGTAAAGTCTGCCATGTTGCAATGCCATTTTCAGACAACCGTGAGCAAACAAATCAAATATTGGCCTCAAGAAGAGTCTTTTGTGTTTTGTGCAGCACCGTGTGTTCTCCGATATGCCTGGAGACACATTTCAGAATAATTTATGTGTCTTTACCACCCACTTTATTCTAAAACAGGAACAAAAGCAGGAACGAAACAACATATTGGCTTACTTTACTACAATATCCAGATAGAATAAATTAACAGACACATAAAAGTGAACATGTGCCAGCTGTACTTAAACAACAAGATTGCTGTAAGTAGGCTGTACAATACAAAGTAAGTGATTGTTTAAAACCACTTGAATGTAGTGTTGAATGCTAAGATTCCATTCAGATGGGATTAGGAGAACTTCTCCCTCCCTCCCTCTCTCTCTCTCTCTCTCTCTCTCTCTCTCTCTCTCTCTCTCTCTCTCTCTCTCTCTCTCTCTCTCTCTCTCTCTCTCTCTCTCTCTCTCTCTCTCTCTCTCTCTCTCTCTCTCTCTCTCTCTCTCTCTCTCTCTCTCTCTCTCTCTCTCTCTGTGTATACAGTATATATATATATATCATACTATATTTAAATTTTCTAGAATACTGTGTCAACAAGCAACTGAGTGAGGACTCATGGACTGTAACAGTCCATACAGTTGTTGTATGCATCAAGTTGAGTTAAGTGCATGCTGATGCCTGCATAATAACGATTGCTTTATTGTGGGGCTCAGGATTTAAAGCGACCTATCTCTCATCATAAGTGATTATTAGCCAAAGTGATGGGATGATATTTATTAATGTTTGCAGAATGGGAACCAGAAGATGTAAAATCTGAGATATTAATCTATGTTTTCATACACATGAGAGGCGTCTCTGCAGTGTGCAGATCTTCAGGATGAAACTCACAATGTAGACTGCATAGTTTGAGTGTTCCCACAGGGTGATCACACACTGGCATGCAAATTTTGTTGATAACATATTATCCATGATTTCTCTTTCACCACGGTGGTTAGACATCAACCAGGAAATTTCTGCACACACACACACACACACACACACACACACACACACACACACACACACACACACACACACACACACACACACACACACACACACACACACACACACACACACACACACACACACACTTATGCACTCAGGATCTACTCATACTCTTATATACCTCAGAGCGCAGGTAACATTTCTGAGATGCGTTTACGTAACGTTGTGGCCAATACACTCCTAATGCACTGTATGTTAGTGCCATCAGCTTAGCTTAAGTGCTGATAGCACGCTATTATGCGCTGGAGCGAGACCAGGCTCCTCATATGAAAACAGTTCCATTTCAATGAAGAAGTCATAAAAAAAATCCACATCCCCCGCACTTTCAGCTGGTCATCATGTTTTTTAGTCAACTAAGGTAAAGTCACTACATTGCATTTGTTTTTTTCATGGTTGAGATCAATTGCTGTCAGAATATAGTGCAAAATGTTGAAACACAGGCCTTTAGATATTTTACGAACTGTATTCTGCCAGAGCTACAATATAATAGCTCCACAGAGGTAGATTTCAGACCTGTTGAATACCTTGGGTTTGCTATCAACAACTTTTTGATATATATCATCCATGTTTACCTGAATGAAAACGTTGAGAACGTTGCTTCTTTAAGTTGTTCTTCTACAACCTTTCCTTTTGAATTCAATCAGTTTCCCTTCCTAAAGCCTGTTATAGAAAGCCTGCCCTATGGTTGGGGAATTCTGGGAGACGAGATGTTATGAGATGTAAGAGCGCCTTAGCTTTAGTTGTTGGTTTTTTTTTCTTCCAAACAGAACAGAGAGAAGTCGCAAAGAGTAGTATGATGCCCTCCATGCAACATGAAAATATAGGTGCGTGTCAAAGGTTACATCATATCAGTCCAAAGAAAAGAAGAACATATCGATAGCACCTCAGGGTGTTTTGTGAAAGTCACATCATGCCCATGTTGGTCTAAGTCTATCTATGTTACAAAGTAAATTGAAATGCCAATGTACCATGATGTTCACATGACTAGAGATGTGGTGACAAAACATATTAAACAAATAATGATAAGGAAAAAAAAAATCAGGATAGAGCTACAAATGAGATGTCACTAACCAATATTTATGTCTACTATTCTTGTAGATAAGAATATTTCAATCTTCTCATCTACAATCACTTATCTGCCTTGTGGGTCAAAAGGCCACTGGAACCCATCTCAGCAGGCTCTGGGTGAAAAGCAGGGTACGTCCCAACAACCATGTATGCCCACACTCACACCTACAGACAATTTGGTGTGAATAATAACTTAAGCTGCATGCTTTACTCTTTTATTTTAATTTGATAGCCTATTTAATTGTCTTCAAATACAACAATTTGGGTCAATAAAAGTAAAATTCAACATACTGTACATTTATATGGTCAGATTATCCATATCATACTTGTCTTTAACTTTTTAACTGCCGAGTCTATGGGTAATTTTGTCATGACCAGTTCACCTTCTAGAGTCAGTTTTTAGTTTTTAGAGTTGCTTTTTGCAGACAATGAATATCATGTGAGTTTAAAGGCTGAACCAAACAGTTTGAATCCACGGTCATTATGCTGTATGAACTGAAAACAACAGCTCCACACTGTGTTTCATGACAAGATGATAACAGTAGAGAATTAGTGACAGTTCTCCCTTTGCTTTGGGCGAGATGTATTTTGTTTCTAAATGACATAAAATCCACTCTGTCTGTGACACAGCTGCTGCACAGTGTGCTTCTTGAATACATGCACCCCAAACAAAAACACGCTGCCCACACAATGTCCCATGTAGATGGATATATGCATCCTCGTAACAATGCTGCAGTGTGAGAACTTTGTGTCGTTAAATGCAATTTTATATGCAGGAGGATTTGTGGGCTCTTAAATCCCTGTGGGCAGCCACAAAATTTCAAAAGGCGCACGTGTTCAGGCCACACAAAAAAAATATTTAAATTGTGACTAGTGCTTTTTCATATAATCACAAAAAATTCTAGGTAGAAACCTTAATCTTATGCAACCTCTGTTGCAACACATCTGACATCCATCAAAGCATTTAATGCTTGTTATGTTATTTAATTATAATTTCCTATTGACATTTTTACATGTATTGTGTCTCCCAAGTACCATTGATGATAGTGAAGCTAATTTATGGTCTTTATGATGTAAAACATTTATTATTATTATTATTATTATTATAATTATTATTATTATTATTATCATCATTATTATTATTATTACTATTGATGTTATTGCTGTGATTTAGTGCTATATAAATAATAGTGGCTGACTTGATCAGTAATAGTAGTAGTAGTAGCAGAAGTAGCAGTAGTAGTACTAATAGAAGTAGAAGAAGTAATACTAGTAGTGGTTATAGTCATTGCTTTTGTTACACAAGCATCGTCACACTGTGAACGGAAATTGTTTTCTGTTTTCTTTATTTGTCATTAGTGTTTGAGGAAAGATAAAATTAAGGCCAAATCAAAAATTAACTTTCTGTTATGCAAATATTGTCTTGCGGATACAAATATTTATTCTGTCATTGTATTAATTATGGGTGTAATTACAGCAAAGGGAATTGTTATTATCTTTTTTCTTGGAGACCACTGAGAGCCTGTCTTGCATGTCATTTGCAAACCATGGATTTTGTCAGAATGGTGGACATGTTGATTTTCCAGTTATAATTATACTTTTATTGAATGCTCCTCTGCAGTCATATTTTAAAACTACTAATACATTTCATATGGACTGTTACCGTCATATTCCCATATTTCAAGTTGTTTATGCTTCTTTTCCCTCTTCTTCCTTCATTTCTTGAGATATTGATTACAGGCGTCATAGAGACAGTCATATCAAATGAACATCTGTGCTCCCTGTTACTGCTGTAGCACCTTCTGACAACTCAGTGTCAGACCTAATGAATAATGTGACTGACCCATACAAATACATCAACAGTAGTACTAGTATGGATTGTTGTAACTTATTTTAACTTTGTGAGTAATTTCAAAAAATGAACATATTGACAATAAAATAAACAACTATACAGGTAGACGCATTGAATTATTTTAATATTTTATACACAAATCAGAATTTTTCAGAATTTAATTTATAGTCAGTCATCTTCAGATTACCACCACTATATCTGCCGCAGCGGGTCACGGGGAGCCAGATCCTATCTTGTCGGCATAGGGCGTGAGGCAGGGGACACTCCAGGCACGACGCCAGTGCACTGCGGAACCACACACAAAGACATACAACCATGCACACACACACTCATTCCTACGGGCAATTTGGAAAGGCCAATCAACCTGAAGCGCATGCTTTTGGAGGTGGGAGGAAGCCGGACAGAGCCCACGCAGACACGGGGAGAGCATGTGGACTCTGCACAGAGCGGAACTCGAACCCGGGTCAGCCGTGTTGTGAGGTGGCAACCCTAACCACTGCGCCACTGTGCCGCCCTAGAATTTAATTTATAAATCAATATAATTTTTAAAAACAGAAAAGTTGAAAAAAAAATCATTTTTTACAAAAAAGATTGTATATAAATATTCTCACTTTATTCATATAAATATATAAATAGTTAGAATTCAGCTAATCTCATGCTTGTGTCGGATGCAAGACTCATGTAAAGGTAATGCTCAAGAGCTAGAAACAAATGATATGCACTGTAGATGTGGATTAGAGGACCTGGAGGTCACAAGACACAACACAGGGGAATCACAACATGGTTTTATGAGCCTAGAGAGCATTTATGCTAATAGATAATATAAGTACTGGCAGTATGTTACCACATGTTGTCCTTAGCCTCACTGGTCTTCCTGGATTGGATTGATACTCTCTGGGTTGGATTGATACTCCCTGGACTGCTGGCAGGTAAGCAAATGAATCTCATCACAACTGTCCAGACAGATATGTGATTGTCAATTTATGCAGTTGACCAGTTCCTGACCGTGGCATTTTCTGTCCAGAAGCATAGACATCAGAAATTCCACAAGTACACCAATGTATCCCAGACGGACCAGTTTATTGTGAGGCCTCAAGCCTGTTCTGGTGCATCATTAGGATATTGAACGCCAAGCTTGGCTGCCGTTCTGAGACTAAGTTGTGAAGCTGCTCTCAGGTATTAGGCGAAAATAAAGAGATTTGTAAATTCGGTGCCAAAATGTTTTTTAGTGGTGTTGATGTTTGATCACAACATTAGTCATTTATCAGAGACTGATAATGGGGTTGTTGTTTCACTCACATTGTTGTTGTGCTACTTTTGATGTGTATAATATTAAATGTGTAAACTAGTATGATAAGTTCATGTGCACAGAAATGAGTTAGTATGTAAATATTCCAAATCGTGGATGACAGATTTGAATTAATGGTTTGCCTTGTAGGATTTGTTTCCAGTATAAAGTTAGGTATACTTGAGATGTTGTTTGCAAGAGTGTAATGGAGACATGGAAAGCATGCAAGTGCTGGAGCTCTAAAGGTCGTAGCATTGGTCATTGTTATTGTGTTAATAAAACATACTGTAACTTTATATTAATTTGTGTGTCTACCCTCAACCCATCTTTTAGTCCAGTTTTTACCACATTCCTCCAACGTCAGCATGACTCTAACTCTTTACTGCGTCCGCAAGACCGTGAGCCAGAAAATTATATTAGAGACAGACATTAAATATTGAGACTGAAGTTTGAATTGATTTGGTCTGCTTTGGTTTATTGGCACTTGAAATCACCAAAAAAATGTTTTATGCATCAAGATGGCCTTATCATTATCATTCGTCAGCAAGGGGAAGGGTCAACGTTACAGCATACATCCAAAATCTCACATTACAATGCCTCGGCTTCAGATGCTGAACGGTGAATAGAAACCTATGCCCTGTTTCCTATTTTGAAACAGGAAAAAATAGCAAAAATAACCTTTTGAATGTGAAACTTTGCATTAAATTAATGCAATGATATTGCAAACACATTTCTGCCAGTGCTCTATCATCAACATGGATGGCTTTGCCTTTGCCTTGCTGACCCAGTGTCCTGTGGTGGCAAAGCTTTGTGTCAGTGTCAATTTGGCTGCACATTTTCCTTTAACACTAAAATCTATTGAACTGGATGGAACTTTGGTTTTTGTCTTAAATTTCACATCTTCTTTTGTTTCTCTTCAATGTCCTCTCTTCAATGTCAGGTTATAGAAAACAACTAATGTTAAGATTATAGGCTGCTTAAGTTTTGTGCATCAAGCAAGGATTTTGAGTGTCACAATACACTTTTGATTGTCTTTCATGGATGGAAAAACATAATGGTCTTGCTCAAAACAACCACAGTAGAGATTTCATTGGAGGTATGTCAGCAAAATATATATGTATAATACTCATTGGTCAAATACATTAAAAGTGACTGGAGGATAATTAAATATCAAACAGTTTGATCTTTTTTTACTGCAATTGATCGCTTTTATCATTTTTAAATGCTTTATTTGTGCAGCTGCGGTGAGAAGAGAACCAAATTTGAAGAATCAATTCACAACAAATACAACTGTATTTTTTTTTCATTTACATATTTTATGTCCTGTAATTATCCCTGGTATGTCTTAGGGAACACACTGATCCCTTGTTACTCGTGGTTAATTCATTCCATGAACCATCCGCAAAGATGAAATTCCGTGATATAGCGACAAACCATTTATTTTATTATTTATGGTAATTTAAACGCTTATGAACCCTCATCATACTGATATTTAACCACCTTCTATCTGTATTACCCTTTCCGAGACTCATGGAACACAGCACACTTCCGGATGCCGTCAGCCAATAGAATGCACATGCAGTATCACGTGACTCTCCTTCTTTTCCTTTCGGCTTTTCCCTTCAGGGGTCGCCACAGCGAATCAATTGCCTCCACCAACCCTGTCCTTTGCATCCTCTTCTCTCACACCAACTACCTTCATGTCCTCTTTCACTACATCCATAAAACTCCTCTTTGGTCTTCCTCTAGGCCTTCTGCCTGGCAGTTCAAAACGCAGCATCCTTCTACCAATATATTCATGGTCTCTCCTCTGGACATGTCCAAACCATCTCAGTCTGGCCTCTCTGACTTTATTTCCAGAACCTCTAACATGTGCTGTCCCTCTGATGGACTCATTCCTGATCCTATCCTTCCTGGTCACTCCCAGAGAGAACCTCAGCATCTTCATCTCTGCTACCTCCAGCTCTGTCCCCTGTCTTTTTCTCAGTGACACTGTCTCTAGACCAAACAACATCGCTGGTCTCACCACAGTTTTGTACACCTTTCCTTTGATTTTAGCTGAAACTCTTCTATCACACATCACACCTGACACTTTCCTCCACCCGTTCCATCCTGCCTGCACACGCTTCTTCACCTCTTTTCCACACTCTCCATTGCTCTGGACTGTTGAGCCTAAGTACTTAAAATCCTCCACCTTCTTGATCTCTTCTCCCTGTAACCTCACTCTTCCACTTGGGTCCTTCTCATTCACACACATGTACTCTGTCTTACTGCGGCTAACCTTCATTCCTCTCCTTTCCAGGACAAACCTCCACCTCTCTAGCTTCTCCTCCACCTGTTCCCTGCTCTCACTGCAGATCACAATGTCATCTGCAAACATCATAGTCCATGGAGATTCCTGTCTAACCTCGTCTGTCAGCCTGTCCATCACCATAGCAACAAGAAGGGGCTCAGAGCTGATCCCTGATGCAGTCCCACCTCCACCTTGAACTCCTCTGTCACACCTACAGCACACCTCACCACTGTCTTACAGTCCTCATACATGTCCTGCACCGCTCTAACATACTTCTCTGCCACTCCAGACTTCCTCATACAATACCACAGTTCCTCTCTGGGCACCCTGTCATAAGCTTTCTCCAGATCTACAAAAACACATCCTCAAAGCAAATACTGCATCTGTAGTACTCTTTTTTGGCATGAAACCATACTGCTGCTCACAAATGTTCACTTCTGCCCTTAGTCTAGCTTCCACTACTCTTTCCCATAACTTCATTGTATAGCTCATCAGCTTTATTCCTCTGTAGTTGCCACAACTCTGCACATCTCCCTTGTGCTTAAAAATGGGCACCAGCGCACCTCTCCTCCATTCCTCAGGCATCTCTCACTATCTAAGATCCTGTTGAAAAACCCAGTCAGAAACTCTACTGCCACCTCTCCTAGACACTTCCAAACCTCTACAGGTATATCATCAGGACCGACTGCCTTTCCACTCTTCATCCTCTTCAGTGCCCTCCTCACTTCATCCTGACTAATCTTTGCTACATCCTGGTCCACAACAGTCACCTCTTGTAGTCTTTGTTCTCTCTCATCGTTCATCGTTCATCAACTCTTCAAAGTACTCTTTCCATCTTCTCATCACACTAGTGGTATCTGTCAATAGACTTCCATCCCTATCCTTAATCACCCTAACCTGCTGCATGTTCTTTCCATCTCTCTGTCTCTCTGTCTTGCCAACCGGTATAGATCAGTCTCTCCCTCGTTACTAGCATACAAGTCATTATAAGCCCCTTGTTTGGCCTTTGCTACCTCTACCTTTACCTTATGCTGCATCTCCCTGTACTCCTGTCTACTCTCCTCAATCCTCTCAGTGTCCAACTTCTTCTTAGCTAACCTCTTTCTCTGTATACACTCCTGTACCTCCTCATTCCACCACCAAGTCTCCTTATCTACTTTCCTTCCAGATGACACACCAAGTACTACCCTACCTGTCTCCCTGATCACATTAGCTGTAGTTTTCCAGTCATCTGGAAAACATCTCCTGGCTTCCCAGAGCCTGTCTCAACTCCTTCCTAAAAGTCATGCAACACTCTTCCTTTTTCAGCTTCCACCATTTCGTCTTCTGCTCTGCCTTTGCCCTCTTCATCTTCCTCACCACCAGAGTCACCCTGCACACCACCATCCTATGCTGTTTGGCTACACTCTCTCCTACCACTACTTTGCAGTCACTGATCTCCTTCAGGTTACACTGTCTACACAAGATGTAGTCTACCTGTGTGCTCCTACCACCACTCTTATAGGTCAGCCTATGTTCCTGCCTCTTCTGGAAGAAAGTATTCACTACAGCCATTTCCATCCTTTTTGCAAAGTCGACTACCATCTGTCCTTCTGTGTTCCTCTTCTGGATACCAAACCTGCCCATCACTTCCTCATCACCTCTGTTTCCTGCACCAACATGTCCATTGAAGTCTGCACCAATGACAACTCTCTCACTTTTAGGCATGCTCTGCATCACTTCATGAAGGTCCAGCCAGAATTTCTCCTTCTCCTCCAGCTCACCTCCTACCTGTGGAGCATACCCACTAACAACATTGAACATCACACCTTCGATTTCTAGCTTCAGACTCATCACTTTATCCGACACTCTTTTTACCTCCAGGACATCCCTGGCACACTCCTCCTTCAAGATAACTCCTCCTCCATTTCTCTTCCCATCTACACCATGATAGAACAACTTGAACCCTGCTCCTAAACTTCTAGCCTTGCTACCTTTCCACCTGGTCTCCTGGACACACAGTATGTCTACCTTCCTCCTCTGCATCATGTCAACCAACTCTCTACCTTTACCTGTCATAGTTCCAACATTCAACGTCACTACTCTCAGTCCTATACTCTTGGCGCTCCTCTTCTCTCTCTTCGTGCGAACACACTTTCCTTCTTCGACCAACAGTAGTCCAATTTCCACCAGCACCCTGTAGGTCAACAGTGCTGATGGCGGTTGTTGTTAACCCGGGCCTCGAACGATCCAGTATGGAAATCATAGGTTTGATTCGCATCTTTGATTTGGCAAAAGTTTTATGCCAGATGCCTTTCCTGACGCAACACTCTGTATTTATCAGGGCTTTGGACCGGCACAATAAAACACTGGCTTGTGTCCTCTTGTGACTATATTATGCAGGATCACGTGACTACCTACTAAAAATTCACGATGAGGTGAGGCCGCGCTTGTTGATGTGCGAATGTGCGAGGAATTACTGTAGTACTTGCTTATTTAGAGTAGTAATAGATAGATAGATAGATAGATACTTTATTAATCCCGGAGAAAATTGTATAATGGTATTTAAATGACCTCAAATGGTGATTAAAGATTGGAATTTTATAAATAACGACTTACAAACAATTAATCAAACAATTCAAATGCCTCTGAACCAATTTTGACCATAGATTGAGGACTACCAGTATATGATTGTTACATTTTTAAAGCCTTAAACATGCATTCAGACATATAACCTGACGTTGGCACTCCAGTGAAATGGGAGACTAACACTGGAATGTGAAGACCACAGATCCTGATTTATCCTTGTCATATATTTGTTGTGCAGGACTGTTTGCAAAGATCTTAAATGAATAATAAGCTGTCGTTTTAATTCAAATGGAATGCAGAGGAAGATAGTAAAAAAGACAACAAGTCATATAGATATGGACCTGTATGGATGGAATCTTCACATATATTAATTTAAAGCCAATTATCAATGAGCATCACAGCAAGGTTTGAGGATCATAACAGGCAACTACCTTGTTCTAGGAGGTCAGCTTTAAATGTGTGAATCAGCAAGCTTCCTGTCACTGAAACTAAACCCAGAGAGATGAAAGATAAAACTGACAAGGACATGCTGCTTTCAGTACTAAAATGGGCAATAAAGGAAGGATGACCTCAGGGGATGAGAAAAATTCCTCACAGTGTAAAATGACTTTTACAACATAGAGATGAGCCCATCCACGATAAATGATACAGTGTTCAAAGGTGAGAGGATCATTATTCCTGCCTCAGTATGTATACAAAATGTCACACATGGAAAGGACACAGGGAAGCAAACAACCCATGACAAACTTTTTAGGTTTTGGATGAATGTTTCTATTGATGATCAATAGAAACATTCATCCTGAGCACAGGCTGGCAAATTCAGAGCCATTAAAAAAAAAGCGAGTCCAGATCACATTAGGTCTGTTCAGCTGGATTCATAACGACATGACTACTAGGGCAGATTTTTTTAAGTCGACAAAGTTAGAAATACAATATCATATACCATCATACAAAAACTGAAAACAACTTATGATAGACGTACCATCCCAAAGACTGCCACATCAGAAGCATCATATGTTGCCTAATATGAAGCAGAAAACTACATTCATTGGGAACGTGGACGCCCCCTTTGGCAGGATGACTGTACTGCAACCACACAACGATCGATAATCCCAGAAAACAGCGCTTTGACGTTTCCTGTATTGCATATATTTTCTGAATAAAAGAGAATATAATCTAATTCAATGTGTTAATCTTTGTTTGCTATATTGTAGCCATATATTATAGGAAATTGTGTTATGATCATTGGTCCTTGCAGGGTTAAATAAAGCAATAAGATATATTACTTGTTACTTGTTCATGTGTGTATATTTAATATAAATATATACATGTGTGTTCATGTGCACATAGGATAATCAGTGTCACTGGGAAAAAACAAGGTCTATGTTGTTAGATTAAAGTCAGGATTCCGAGACGTGATCACAGTAGCACCACCGGCTTCATTCTCACGTCTGGATCAGTAACACCTCATCATTGATGATGTGTTGTTAATGTACGTCAGGTACTGGGAATAAAGCAAACACTTCACCTGCAAATTGAAAATGACGTGTGTGGTTTATTATTTTCTACTCTGTGAGCAACTGAACCTGAAAATATATTTCTTAGAAATTAAAAACGACCTTTTCCAACAGCACCATTTCAAAATGTTCCCAGACTTGGGGTCTCTTTCTGATTGGATAAATTATAAAGTAATTACGATGCAAACTGTGTCAACAATCGGAACTGCCGGGGCCGGCAGTGGCTGTAGAGCGGGTCGTCTAATGTTCTAAGGCGGTTCGATTTCCACTCCCACCCAAAAAACACCCTGAGTGTGAGCTGACAGTGGGAGGTGTCATGTCACCTCTGGAGCGCTGCCCTCACAAGTTGCTCATTTGAGGTGCACCAAGAAGGAGCTGCCTGCCATCTACCTCCCATTGTATGGTTACAGGCCCCCTTGTGTGTGTTGGTGTATTAGAGGGGACCTGTACACACACACACACACGCGCGCACACACACACACACACACACACACACACACACACACACACACACACACACACACACACACACACACATAAATACATGCATGCGTTTGACTTACAAAGATACTAGGCTGTGCTGTTTTAATTTCCCTTCGGGGATCATAAGTATATAATAATTAAAAAATAAAAAAAAAGATGTATCGCGTTACAGCCATTCGTCACCTACTTCCTCCCTGTCTTCTGGAAGTGATGATGACAGGCAAATTAATTCACTGTGACCTTGTATGAATTATCCAGTATTAATGTTTCTGAACATTGTTGAGAATGCTGATCAACTAATTTTTTTTTATTTTTTATGTTCGCTGTTTTCAGCACAGCACACAAAGCCTGTGTTGTTGGGTCAGTGCAAGCAGGGTCAGATCAGTGGTGAAGGACCTTAAAGTGGGTGAGTGGGTGACTTCTCATCTCCTTAAAACATGACTGTACTTCTTTCAGTGGACGTTGCTGTTCGCATATCTCTTCTACTTTTGGTGAACAATTTCAACCATGTGAACTCTGTTATTTGACCCACATTTCCAGTACATGTCAGACCTCCAGCAACAGCCATGTTGCAGACATAGCCCTACAAATGCAAAAGGATGTATGGGATTCAGTTCCGGTGGCTACAGAAAAGGTGTGATGAGAACTGTACAATGAACTAACAACTGAACAAAGATTGTTATTTGTTCCCATGCTTTTTCAGTTTTTGTAGAACACATGTTAATGGCAGCAGTGTTCAGTTCAAATGCCTGGGGACAGCAATTGCGCTTGGGGTCGGCACAACCATTAGAGTCATGGAGAAAACTGTGTTTCCTAGCTATACTATACCATATAGCACTGCTCAAGGCCTCACAATTTCATACACATTTACAGGCTTGTACGACATTATTTCTCCTGTGGCGTCATGGCAACACCATCTGCCCTTCACAAGTCCGACTGTATACACCAAGAACACATGTCGGAATGTGGAGCATATTTTCTCTACTCTGAGCTCTGTGGGTTTGGGGAAGGTGTGAATAGTCAGCCTCAAGGTTAGTGAACAGATTGAGGGTGCAATACGATAAAAATACCCTTACGATAAAAATACCCTTATCATACAACTAAATTTTTATATTAATTCCCTGCACCTAAAAGAAGTCTATCATGAAGTATGCATGCCTAAAAGTCTGTACAAAACACTGCTGTGTCGTTGTAAGGAGTCAAGGGCTGACCACAGCTATTTATGCATGATAATGAAATTAAACCTATTCCATCTCCTCATTGAAAACACAAATCCACTCAAAAGCACTGATTTCCTCAGACATTGCCGTTATGTATAAATGCTGATCAATGACCATGTGAAGAAAGTGCACATGGGACAAATCAATTCTACCCTCAAACACATCTTGAAAAAGATTTGCTGAAATTCCCCTTGACCTGTTCCTCCGAAAAGCTTCCAGAAATCCCAGTTTGATGAGGACTAAAAATTTGACAGGCATGGTGTTTCTGCTGGAACTTGAATATAGTAATGAAATCCAATAGAATAACTTCGGAAACTAACCCCTGACCTATTCATTGATGTTGGTCAGAAGATCTTAACGGTCTCTGAAGATTCACTCTCTGAAAAGCTTTTCATTCATCAAAACTGCGATAGGGTAGTTCTGGTTGTTGTCCTGGATATTATAACTTCCAAATACAGTACTTCACAAACCGTACCAGATGAGCCGACTGGTGAAATTGAAATGGCTTTTATTATTATGTTAGTAGATAGGAATTAAACAAATCTCGTAAAAGTACAGAGAGAACGGGGACAGTGAAACAAAGAGCTCTCATCTCTAGGAAATGTCCTCTACTTTAATGCTTATCAGTCTGAGCTGATCAGAACCTAATAATCTTTGGGATCACCCCAGTGAACTGCTTTATAAACTCACTTTGACTCCGGGGAGATGGAGTGTGAAAAAAGTTAAGGAAAAGAAATAACAAATTTTAATAAAAAAGGTGTATTGGTTTTTTTGTGCCCCTTATTTAAACAAAGTACTGGAGGCAACTGATTCGCTGTGGTGACCCCTGAAGGAGAAAGCCGAAAGGAAAAGAAGAAGAAGACATTGAGCATGGATTTAACATTGGATGGGATGGTGTTACATGATGATGAATACTGATCCATGCTGCATTATTCTTCATAAACTTTAAAGCCCCCCCCCATGTCACTCCCTATTCTATAATTTCAGGAGAGTAGTGACTCAAGTGTTGTGTCCATGTCCTGTTCACCACAAACAAGCCTTGACCTGACAACATTTAAACAATGGAAATCATAGCTGAGATAAATGTTCTTCATAATTACAGTAGTTTTTTTCTCCTCTCTAGAACAAAACAAACCTCAAGCATGATTACAGTAATTTCTACTTCCAATCCAAAATAATGTTCAGTGTCATCGCCACTGATGATGAACTAAAAGTTTCCCTCTCATAAAATAATCCCAAAAGACTTTCACCCCCACATTAGTTAAGGTAAAGTTTTGTTCATATTGGAAGAGTCTAATTCACAGAACCACTTCTGATTCCTCTATTCAGCTTCTGAGGCCTAATTCAATTATTTATGTTCAGAGAATTATAACTTTAAATTTTTCTCTTTGTTCCTCTAAAATGTCTCCTGATTGGAAAGAAAGCTTCGTTGTGAATATCTGGACATTGCTTTGTCTGGTTTGTAATTCACATCACACTGCTGATCTGCTACAGAGGCCATCTGGATCACAGGACTAGAGATTACCATAAGGGCACATGAGGAACTGCTGGTGTGACGTCTGCTGTGTGTGCCTGTGTGTGTGTGTGTGTGTGTGTGTGTGTGTGTGTGTGTGTGTGTGTGTGTGTGTGTGTGTGTGTGTGTGTGTGTGTGTGCACGCCGGTTTTTATGTGGTGTGATAGTGTGAGGATACATGAGGGTAATTCCACGAAGCTGGATTGTAAGGTTACTGGGGTTAGAAAATAAATTAAATTAATTAACTTTGATTAACTTAAAGTCCTTCACTCCATCACCCGTTTCTCCACCACACACACATGCATGCATGTGCACACACACACACACACACACACACACACACACACACACACCCACACACACACACACACACACACACACACACACACACACACACACACACATACACACACACGCACAAGCCAAAAGATAAAAGTAAGCATTTTTATTTTAACTCAAAGTATATGGGTACAAACAGCAAGTCTACTTTATTTTTAGGGCAAGTTTTCAAATTTTGAATTGGACAGTTATATGGTGGATCATGGATCATTTTATTCTTTATTTGTCCAACTCACCAACACATTTTGGCAGTGGAGTGGCATATAAAAGCGCAATTGTGGAAGTGAATAAGACACTGTATAAACCCTGGATTAAAAATAACCCTAATTTTTTGCTTTAGCTATCACAACTCTATAGGAGAATATGGCTATGAATAGATTAGCACTGCCAACACATTCCTTTTTTTCCAAAATGAGAACACACGTGTTCATCCAACAACCCCAGCAAAATAAATATCCTGTTTATTTCCATAGAACTCCCAGAATGTTACAGATGTAACGTGAAGCTAGAACCAGAGGAGGTTTAGTTCAGCTGAATATATAAACCGATGAGAGGATTCCGCTAGCAGCTTGAAAATTGATAAAATCATCCTTCCAGCACCTTTGAAGCACATTTATTGATATCCTTTATGATCTGTGCAAAAACCTAGATGTAAAAAATCCACAACCCAATCCTGCTTTATCAGCTAACACGTTTAGCCCCGAGGGCTGCGGCTACCATGGCGACCCGGAGATATGAACATGCAATTTAGAAAGAGTCAGATGTTTTGTACCTCACAGCACTGCTGGGTGTGGCTCTTCTTTCTGCTGCAACCCCCACCGAGCAGCGCCTATCCAAACGTACATTTCTTACACTCATGTGTTACACATTTGTGTGTGTGTGTATGTGTGTGTGCATAAACACACACATACACATTTTTCTTTTGCTGTAATATGCATTGCCTTTCCTTTTTTCATATGTGTTTGCATTTTTAAAGATGATTTGGAGAGCCGCAAAATAATTGGACGTGTATTGCCACGTTCCTGTACTAACTGAAATAAATTTTATTGTATTCTCTTTAATCTTGACCTGTTTGCTGATGTGATTAACAGTATTACAGCCATAGTGGGAACACATGGTGTCTGACTAGTGTCTTTTGTGCACGAGGGTGTTTATCTGTCTGGTCTTTTCATGTCACAGCTCCTTAAAGGGTCAGCTCCGTCTAAACTGCCTATCCCACTATTTTAAGACTATGTGTGAGTGTGTTTATTTTTGTGCGTGTATTCCAGTTTGCACAGGGCACCGGGGTTACGTTAACTGTTTCATGTTGATTGGCATCTCTAAGAGGTAAACAACTCTTTAATATGGGCTAGCTGAATTCCTGATCAGATGTGAACCTTCAGAGACCACTGAACTACCTGCAGACAGTCAGTGACAAACAGTTGACAATTTGATCTGGACATTTTAACAGCAGTGTAGCTCTTTATTTAGTAACGAATGATGAATAAACATCCAGTATCCAGATTAATAAGGAACAATTATGTGCATTGATAGAACAGAGGAGCTGCTCATAGCTGTCAAAATATTAACGGTTTTGGTAAGTTCTCTTCTGAAATATAGGGCATCAGACGTACAATAACGCCTTGTTCCGTGAGAAATTACACCGGTCAGAGTGTATTGTTTGTCACTGATTCTGTTACCATAGCTAACTCTTGATGTGGTGGTCATTTAGCTCAGCCGTCCCCAACCTTCTTTGCGCCACGGACCGGTTTCATCTAAGACTAAGTTGTCATGGACCAGTCTTCATTTCCTCGATAATCGTTAATGACGTCAGGGCAGCTGTAGTCTAATAATAAATCATCCGCAGTGGTTTTATGTAAAATGCAGACATCAACAGACAATAAACAACCATTTTCAAAAAAAATCTTTAATTAAATTTTTTTTTTAATGAAAAACTCGATTCAAGTGACTGCACCGATGAGGTTTATTTAGAAATACTTACAAACAGTGCATTCAGTGTAGGAGAAATACTGATCATTTCCAATCAAAGGGTGAACAAAACAATTAAATAATAATAATGACAATAATGAGAATTAGTGGTTGGGGACCGCTGATCTTGGGGTAACGGGACACAATAACACCTGAAGTGTGTTCTGGACGTCCGGTGTAGTCCGCACACAGATGTCACTTCTCAAAGTAAAACATCTTTAGACTGGTAATCAATAAAAAAAGAAAGTCAAACGTTCTGTGCCGCCCGGAACCTAATGTCCCGCAACCACGTACCCACTCGTGACCCGGTGGTTGGGGACCACTGACATAGACGGATGTAACAGAGAATTGGGTAATTTTTTCAATCTTTCAGACTCTGAAATAAATAACACGGAAATAATGTAAATTATTTTTTCTTTCTGTGCGGATTGATCCACGGATTGGTACTGGTCTGCGGCCCGGGGGTTGGGGACCACTGATTTAGTTGATAGTAAGTTCAATGATTCACAATCTGCTTGTCAAAGTTTATGTTTTTGATAACTACCGTCCACATTAGAGCATTTCTTACATCTAATCAGAATCAACAGATGAGAAAATCTCTTAATGTCAGTCTTTTTCCCTATGTCTCTGTACAATTGTCTGCCTTTGAAGTTCAGGTCTTCACATTGTCTCACTGACTTGTGTCTGTGTGTTGGTATCTGTTTGTTGGGTCAACTTGGTGCACAAAACGATCAAGGAGATCAAGAGCAGAGGAATAATATTGAGGTCTCATTTGTTTGCACTGCTTGCACACCTGTAGTGTGTTGTTGTGTGCGGGTTGATTACATGGCTTGTTGGTGTAGGCTGTAATGTAATGTTTTCATTTGCCCTCTCTCTTGGGTGGCCCTCCCCCTGCTAGTTTTATTTTTATTCTCTTTAGTTTGAGCAAATTGTTGTGAGAAATCCGTTGGCCCTGACCAACCATTCTGAAACATCCCATCAGCGACTGCTGCTTAAATATCAGTGGATACCTTTTATTGATCAATCTATTGCTCTACCCGCGTGTCCAAGATTGTTGTAGTGAAACGTCCTTTGATGCAAAGTTATGGCACATCACCAGTGATGTATCCTGAGATCCCTGGGTGTTTTGGGTCTTCCAAACAACAAACACCCTCAATCAGGCAACCGATGTGAGATTGATCAGACTTCAGCTCCTGCCCATACACCATTTGACCACGGATCTACCCTCTTGATCCAGAGCCGCCTAGAGACTTCCTCTGCTACCTCTGAACAACTGTTGACGGCCCTCCTCCTACACTCAGTGGTAATTCCGAGACTATCCTGCAGAGACTCTGCACACAACCTCCACAGGCACACCATACCGTAATACTAGCACGCATCACTGTGATATACATTTGTCTCCATTCCATTCCTAGCTGGATCCGTCATGCACGTCCATAGCGCTTATAAGTCACTAGGAGAGACCACTACATGTCCTCACCTTCTGTGTAAAGAGCCATTGACTCTTATGGGGTCATCCATCATAACCCAGCAGTAAAAGACAAACTCTTCAATGCGCTTTTATATTTAAGTATAGTTTTGAGGTAATGTTTCTTCTCTGCACTTTAAAGACTAAAACAGTTTTGTACTGTTGCTTGTCAGATTGTTTTGAGAACAAGATTTGCAGGAAACCCATAATAGTTCTGAAAAGGTCATTATTTCACTAAACTTTTTGTCCTTTTACATATGAGTTTTCTTTACTTTTCAGTTCAGTCACGCTACAGTTATGCAATTCTGCTGAGTTAGAGTGATCAGTCACCATCACCACTGTTATTGTGTGACAGTAATCATTATTTTTCAATCCTTAAATAATTACCTTCAGTGATGTGTCTGTCCTGATTTAAATACCATGATACTATGAATTTAACACAAAAATAAGTTTGCCTGTTGCTTGATGCTTTTTGACAATACCAAAGCAGTGTGACAAGCTGTGCACGTAAACCACGTATGCCCTGCATGTTTCTCAAATCCACCTGCATTTGTCTGTCTGTGCACAACTCAGTCACACTGTTTTTCTTCATTCATCTTTGTTTGTATCTCAGTTTGCTGTCTATATTTCTGACACTTCTTCAGAGGTTCATTCACTTGCTCTGTTTATGTCCTTCACTTTCCTGTCAAGGAAACAAATGCACTGGAATAGTTTCCTTTAAAAATTTCACGTCTATTTCTTCTCTCTCAGAGAGGCTTGTCCTTGTTCACACAAGTAGTCCAAACTTTGGAAACTGTCCAACTGTCAGAGAAGTAACATAATCCTGTAAAATCATCCCAGGTCCTGTCACAGCATCGACAAAGCCGTCCTCCGTTCACTGTCAAGCCTTCTGTATCAGGGACACTATTGGGGACTACTCTATGAGTGACAGATGCACACACACACACACACACACACACACACACACACACACACACACACACACACACACACACACACACACACACACACACACACACACACACACACACACACACACACACACACACACAATGCAAATGTAAAGAGAATCTGCACACACATATCCAATGCCTCTGTATCTGTAGGATTCGTAAATCAGAAAATCAGATTTGTGTTTGTAAGGTCTACAGTGTGAAGCTGATATGAGATCCCTCACAGTGGGATCACATTGATTCATATTAAAGTCATTTACAGCCACTTACAGCTCAAACATGCCTGCAGTTACATTCAGTAACTAAATTTCTTGTGAGGATAACGCGACGCCAGCGTGAAAAATATGTTTTACTTCAAAAATACTGTATGGGCATTATTTCTGATTTCTATTAAGTATGGCAGTGGCAAGAAGGGCACCTGTCTGGCAGGTGGAATTGCTTCATCCTCAGCATCCTCTGAGAATGGACTGTGATTTGTATGACATGATAGCAATTGGCATGCCTCAGAGAAAAATCGTGAGAGGTCATTCCGTTGCACATGGATCACGTTCAAGCTGACAACACAGAAGCATGCAAAAAATCTCATGGGGTGAAACTGGTCTGGAAGCAGATTAAAAGTAAAAATAGTTTCCTGATTGAACACTAATGGAACATTTGAAGTTCAACACGAGCACTGAGGACTCCCTGGTGTGCTTGATAAGGGAGCTGGATTAAAATTCCAGATATGGTAAATAAAAAAAAGAACATTTTGACTTTTCGTACTTATAAAATATCAAATAATGCTTGGAAAACATAAAATGTCTGAATACATTTTGGGGGAAGAAAGACACAATGCTTTCTGTCTTTTTCTAGCCTTACATGTGATGTGAAACAAAGAGTGAGCCTAATTGTATCAGGCAGGGTGAGAATAGGCCGGGATGAAGAATAAATGTGAGTGCTGTCTTCTCTTAGAGTACCCCTCCAGACAGACAGACAGACACACAGACACACAGACACACAGACACACACACACACACACACACACACACACACACACACACACACACACACACACACACACAGACACACACACACA
Organism: Antennarius striatus; assembly: GCF_040054535.1. Classification (NCBI taxonomy): domain Eukaryota; kingdom Metazoa; phylum Chordata; class Actinopteri; order Lophiiformes; family Antennariidae; genus Antennarius; species Antennarius striatus. Next base: position 2,394,391 of record NC_090792.1, read on the forward strand.
CACACACACACACACACACACACACACACACATGCACCACCTTCTACGGCTCATCAGTTAACAGAATGCTGAGTGCTGCACTCTGCACAGTAATAAAGGATCATTTACAATCATTTATTCTCTCTCTCTCTGTCCTTCTATCTCACTCTTTCTATCTCTCATTCTCTGTGGACCGTCATAACTGTCCACTAACCACAACCACAACCCTGTTTCTTTGTTCATACCCTTCATTTGACTTTTACATCCATTTCAAACTTGCATCATTAGTATTTCTGTCTTTTCCTGGAGACCCCTCTGTGTTGTCATCTTCTGTTCACTAATTTACCCTCCTGAGGAACATGGCCCATCTATTTTTAGGCATGAACTGAGGTCATTTAGAATGAATATGAGTTGATTTTTCAACAATCTGTTTATGAGTATAAAAGACACATTTTGAATTAATTCTGATCTAATCAAGCAAATGTGCAACTGGTTTGGTGGCAATAGGCAAAATGACTCATTTTATGCTTCATGTCGTCACAAGAAAATAAACCGCTGTATTGTAACGGCTCTGTGTGTGTGGGACGGACGGATGCAAAGACTGAGGCTGCTTCGGTGTTACAGTCTGGCCATCCAGTGCCCAAGAAGACAAGGATCACAGGACTTAACGACTACAGACCCGTCGCTCTGACATCTGTGGTCATGAAGTCCTTTGAGAGCCTTGTCCTGACCCACCTCAAAGACATTACTGGCAACCTCCTGGACCCTCTGCAGTTTTCCTACAGAGCAAACAGATCTGTAGACAATGCTCTAAACATGGCGCTGCACTTTGTCCTCCAGCACCTGGACTCCCCAGGATCCTACGCCAGGTATCTGTTTGTAGACTTCAGCTCTGCTTTCAATACAATAGTCCCAGCTCTGCTCCATGAGAAGCTCTCCCAGCTGAACGTGCCCAACTCCATGTGCAGGTGGATTATGGACTTCCTGACAGACAAACGGCAGTTCATGAGACTGGAGAAGCATGTCTCCGACACCCGGACCATCAGCACTGGATCCCCTCAAGGCTGCGTTCTTTCCCCTCTGCTCTTCTCCCTGTACACCAACTGCTGCACATCTGGTCACCAGTCTGTCAAACTCCTGAAGTTTGCTGACAACACCACCCTCATCGGCCTCATCTCTGATGGGGATGAGTCAGCCTACAGAATTGAGTTGGACCAGCTGGTATCATGGTACAGCAGGAACAACCTGGAGCTCAACACTCTCAAAACAGTGGAGATGATAGAGGTCTGTGACAATCAAAGAAAATAAACCTCTATGTTTTTGGAGATAGTCAGAGAGGCCAGACTGAGATGGTTTGGACATGTCCAGAGGAGAGATAGTGAATATCTTGGTAGAAGGATACTGAGTTTTGAACTGCCAGACAGGAGGCCTAGAGGAAGACCAAAGAGGTGGTTTATAGATGCAGTGAAAGAGAACATGAAGGTAGTTGATGTGAGAGAAGAGGATGAAGACGACAGGGTTAGATGGAGGCAACTGATTTGCTGTGGCGACCCCTGAAGGGAAAAGCCGAAAGGAAAAGAAGAAGATGTTTGATGAAGCCAAAACGGCTCTATAAGTGGGAGACATGGACAAATGTGAAGACCGGGGCTAACTCGGCTAGCGGCCCAAACTTCTGGGTAGACACCGGGAGGCGATAGCGTGAGGTTTTCAAGTGAGCTCCGTGTGGACTTTGTATGTTCTCCCCGTGCGTGGATTCTCTCCGGGTTCTCAGGCTTCCTCGCACCTCCAAAAACATGTGCTTCAGGTTAATTGGCTATTCCAAATTGTCAATAGGAGTGTGTCTATGCTTGTCTGTGTCTCTTTGTTGGCTCTGCGGTGCACTGGCATCCAGGAACAACATCCAAATCCTCAGTCCAGAAGATCACAGTCCTAGAAACAGCTGAGATACTATGTAGAACCCTCAGACTCCCAGGTCTCGGGTAGAAGACCTGAGCCCTATGAGGGTGAGAGGACACTTTATTTTGAGTATCATCTAGGTAGCTACACTCACTAATGTTTGTCACCAACATTTATATTTGTTATTCTGCTCATTCCTATAAGCAACCGGTGGAAAGATCAAAATGCAGCAACGACAGACCATCTGGTATCTGTGTCTTAAATTTTCTGAAGTTGAGCTTCAAACCACTTTCCATCCCTGTCACATAATTTCTGCAGCTGAAATCAGCTTCGGTTAATGATCTGATAGTTGAAAAATAATTTGCATATAATGTTTAGCTAAACAGCACTGCAAGAAGCTTGTCCTCCTAACTATGGACTTCATCAGTCAGTTGAAAAAACAGGAGCAGAGGAAGGATTGGAAACATTTCTCTAAATCAATTTCTTGACTTACCTAAATATACGCCATTTGAATGTGGGTCAGGGTTGTTTTAGAATGAGAGGGAATCACTGGAAAGTAAATACAAATGCGCAAAGATATTACTTTTACTTTTACAGTGATTTCCTATACTCAATCTCCCACATAAAAAAAAGACCCTTGACTTTGTCAGATATTGGACTTCTAGACCACTCTTTGAAAAGCCCTAAAACTAGTCTCTTTATCACCGCATTACCACTCTATTTAAATTCATAGACAAGAGTACGGTTTACTCTTAATGTTATCTACTGCTTTACACATAAAAGTTCACTTCCTTCATATAATCAGATGAGGCAAATTTTGTCTACCCTCTCCCGGAGTGAGGCTTTGATTTTGAATTCCTTATTGTGTGGGCGTAATGGTGAGCGAGATAGATTGAGGCACACTCAACTTAGACTTCCACTCATCTTAATGGTAAGAGCCTTGCATATTAAATACAGAGACAAGGGTGGGGGTAGATTTTGGGACGAAAGATGGCTGAGTACATGCTCCATTCCACTTTAATCGCCCTCATGGATAGAGAGGCTTTTACATGCAGAAGTGATGGGAGGTTGAGAGACGAGATTAGAATATGAGATGGAAAAGATGCAAACAATTAGACCAGAGAGGGGGAGAAGGAAGGGAGAACAGGGGGAGAGTCATCTTCTGCAATGACCTCAGGTGGCGTATTGCTGATGACAAACTTAATGGAGCCTCATTTCCCACAGTGCCGTTCACCTTGCTGCACCTGTCTGGACTGCTCTCCCTCTCTTTGCTTTTTCTATCCCTCCCTCTCTCTCCTTGGCTCCTTAAGTAGTTATGTATGCTTGAAGGAGACTGATCATTCTGCCCAGTCGCCATGTTTGCATTAATGAAACACTTCTCTTTGTAAATTATGTAGTCCTCTATACCTCCCCTCTTGCAGAGCATCTGTTATTACACTAGTCATTATGTCTAAGCAGTCTAAATGGACAAGCTAAGTCCACTGCAGCTAATTTAGCATTAGCATGTATTTACCATCTGAGCAAGAACCAGCCTAAACAACTTTTGAAGAATGAATTTGTACCATGTGATTCAGATAACATGCATTTCCAAGTGTTTGGATGGGATTTTCAGCCAAACAATTTGTTCTTAAAATAGTTTTAACATATTGGCACAGGTTCCAAATTGCAGCCTGTAAGTATGACTATAAGCTTATGTAGTCCACAGTTGTTTTTGATGCAGTTCAGTGTATGTGGTTTGTATAACACAAAAATAAATATAAATTGTAACAGTGTTACGCTATTCCTTAATTAAAATTAATGGCAGACTGTATTTATAGTTTTTAAAATAAATGCATAAATAAATGTTACTCCTCAAAAGTGAAAAAAACAACATTAATGGCTGAGGCTGTAATTGGATCTCAAATGTCAAAATACTCACAGATTCTGCATGCTAAATTTTCATGCCTCATGAACAAGCCCCCACCCTAATGCCCAGATAACTGTTACCATGGTTACCAAATTATGTAAAATATTACCTGCACACTTCTCATGATAAATTATTCACATAGCTGTAGTTTTATAATACAATTAGAACCAGGACATGTGTATGATTGCCACTTTAAGAGATTACATTACGGTTCACAGCATTAAAAAGTATGAATACATTTTGAAGGAACATTTTGAAGGAGTAGGATACAGTCCACAGAACAATAAATGACGTTTTTTACATATCACTCGGATCCTGAACAATTTTAAAAGAGTCTTCACTGTCATGAACTATAATTAGACAATTTTCAAAATAATTTTAACAGTTCTTTGACAAGAAAATTACAATCACAACCCATAACATCTGCCACACATCAAGGTATGATCTAGATAATTATATTCCTGAGCAGTTATTATGAGAAAAAAAAGACAAAAGAACCCTCAAACATCTGGAATGTTGACATTTTTAGGGCTCATGGACAACTTGCTACTATGAGACAAATAATATGTTACAAACTTTATCACATTGTGGCTGAAACTGTTCTGATTCAGTTTGATCTATTCAAATGTTACTCATCCAGATAATGAAGAAAGAAATAATGAATATGTTTTCTAGAATAACTAATACTTAAAATCCTAATTGCTTTAACTAATGCTTTTAGATGCAACTCCCTAATGGAGAAACTGCACTTCCCAATTGGAGGTCTGTTCTCTTAGAGTGCTTTTATTTTACTAGACACTGTAATTATCTCATTGTTGGTCGTCTGTGTATCTCATTCTCACCAAATGCTATTACCAAATATTTTTCTTTACCCTTTACATTGCTTCTGGAGAACCAGATACTTTCTATGGTAACTCAATGTGACCTCAGCCATGTTAAAGGGTCAGAGGTCATGTTTTTTCAGATGACACCTTATCTCTGCCTATACGCTGCTGTTGCTGGAGTCTCACATGCAGCGGTCCTGTTATTGTCTCACTATGCTTTGCTGAATATCCTTAAAGGCTATTTAACAAGTAAACAGTTATCTCTTAGACAACAGAGGGCACTGACATATGCTTATCTTAATTCAACATGTTAATCATCCATTGATAATAGCATGCCTGGTGTCTAATCTGCAAATACTCTGCAGTTGTGTGGAGCAGAAGTTCAATTTTGTGTCATGTTAAGTAAAAAACGCTTATAGCCAATATTCACTCTAATTGTTCATGTGTCTGGGTATACACACAAGCTTCCTGAGCACACTGAGGACCACTGTGAGTAACATCAGACGTGCATGCTGTGGCCACACACCAGTATCACACTTGTTCAAAACCTTGGATCATAGCAAGTTACATGGCTTATTAAAAAAATCAAATTACAGCAGCAATTTTCTTTTCTTTACTTTTAATATAAGTGATTTGACCCACTTGAAATGACAAAGACAGAAATGATCTTCATGACATTTGTAGTATTTTATATGTGAAGGTTCTGCTTTGGCCCAGGTGAGGTCCAGTTGAGGCCTGGCTTAGGGTCCTGTCTGGAAAAAATGACACATACCTGTATACACCTTTCAGATATATCATTTTGTTCACATTAAAACATTCACTTTTTTCACAATGGCATGTGCTGTTGCTTGTGATACAGTGTAAATTTCTGTAACCCTGTCACTCACTGAGTTACAATGCAAAATGGTACAGAAAACAATATGATTGGTCTAATTAATTATATTAGGTCTAATATAAGATATTATTTAATATGTTTGCATCAAATTTAATTTTATGCGCTACTTGTGCGCTGAGAATGTGCGAGCAGTGCGCAATTGCGCAAGCGTGCAGTTTGCAGGAAACACTGATTTGAGCCTATCAAATTCTTCAATTTTAAGCAAACGGACTTTAAAAAAACCCTGAAGTTCAAATGTTTCTACTCAAACATTTATTCATTCATCCTTTCTTTCATTCATATTCTTATCTGATTCTTCAATTTTCGTGTGTCACAGGGGTTCCCGAAACTTAGAAGTAGGAATACCAGAAAAAGTAGGAGAGGCGCAATTATCCTTGAGAAATGGTTAATTAATTGATTAGCATATCTCTGGATTGAAAATACAGTAATTGTAATTGTACAGCTGCATTCAAACACATCTTAAATACAGGGATGTATATAGGGATGTTGCATTGACAAGGAAGTGAATTCTTAAGGTTTGCATGTGTTTATAGGCTATAAGCACTATTTGCAAATCTGAACTTGGATCATAGCTTGTGAGCTGTTTGACAAAACTAGGGTTTTATTATCTATGACACAGAAATATTAATAAAAGAAATAACATAGTGTGGTAAAATGAGCTGTACTAAGTTCAACTAAAGTTCCTGCAACTAAACAACCAGTAACGTACAACTTCAAGAACTCATAAATAGTCCACATTACAATATTGAATCACAGCAAATGTACATGACTGGTCATATGATATGCTTCAACATCAATGAGGTAGCGTTGTCACCTTGCAGCAAGAAGGTTCCAGGTTACAATCCTTTATTTGAGGAGTTTGTATGTCCTGTCCATGTCTTTGTGGGTTCTTTTCTGGTCTCCAGCTTCCTCCTACCTCCAAAAACATTTATTTAGGTGGACTGATCATATCAAATTGCCTGAAAACGTGAGTGTGTGTGTGTGTGTGTGTGCGTGGTTCTTTGTCTTTCATGTGGCTCCGTGATGCATCTGGAGCGTAACCTGCCTCTTGCGTGTACTCCACTGTTGCTAGGATAGAATCCAGCAACACCTGTGACCTGCAAAGTGGAAGAAGTGGCTGTAGATGAGATAATTACTGTCCATTTTGGTCGTCTTGTCTACAAAAAATGGATGTTAATACATCTGACTGGACCATGGACCATAGAATTTGGCGATATACGAAGTGCTGTACCCCCATGGGTGCGTCTACAGGCCATCTCAGGAAAGCTGTTTAGCCTCTAAATAGGACCAGGTTCTCAATCAAAGAGCCATCAGTTGGCTGAGCAGCTGAAATACAGATGTCAAAAATTACAGTATATGAAAGCATATGGATGAAGCTTTTCAAAAGGTCAAACAAACAAAATGAAAATCTATAAGTGCTCTTTACACAGCTCTCCTCACTTGGGAAGTCAACACCGCTGTCGTATCTCCACCGTTAAAGGTCACCTCTAGAGGTCAAAGGAAAGTGCTGACAGACAGTAATGACTGATAATGCAGGAGATAGTTACACTCAAATTATGGATCTGCCAGAGTAAGACCATATAATTTATTCAATACAAAAATCACAGTGGTTGCACTTTATCCAAACCTAATGCTGAGTGAGGAGGCTTGGGTACAAAACACACAACTGTAGGCCCATGCTATTCCAGCTTACTATTACATTGACGAAATCCATTCATCCTACCTTTAATTTTCGAGATGTAACCATACCAGGAGAAGAGTTCATTTTTCTTTTGCATTCATTGATTTTATTGACTGAAATAACATCACTGGAAATTTTGTCTGGCTAATTGATTTAGTATTAGCTGGGGCTGGGCAGGGGTGAAGTGAAAGTCATTGGTGGCAGAATGCTTCATGTTAATTAGAAGATTCCAGCAGACACAAGAAAAATGCTGCTTCAGATACCGTTTTTCCTTGCTCGTACAGAGGGTATCCGTTCACTTTCAACATAACAAGAGAGGAGGCTCATAGGGTGACTAATGTGCGAGGCAAACATAACACTATCTGTCTTGTTAAGGCTGATAGAGCTATGTAAACTTTTGTGAACTTTGTAAACTAACGTTATCTCTGATGTTATGGAGGTCCAGCCCAGTAATGATTTTCCCCACTTGGCTGTTGCACTTTTAAAAATGCATTATGTCATGAAGGGAGCAAGATGATTAGTTAAACATAAGGTCTTAAGACTTTGAAAAAAATACCATTAACTTAATTGATTTGACGTTCATTATGATTCCTGAATGTGTTTAAATAATTGGCGGGTGGCACGTTAGTGCAGAGAGTGGCGCTGCTGCTCTACAGCTAGAAGGAGTGTCCCCGCTTCTCACCCGTAAGTCAGCTGGGATAGACTCAATTAACCCCCCGTGACCCACAAAAGTGGGAGAAGTCCATAAGAAGGTGATTGAATATGTAACTAGTACTGTGTCATGTTATAGCCAACACAGAGCGGTACCATAGCAAGCAATCTGTTGAACTTTAAACTCTGTTGTATGGAGAAACACAGCTACCAGGTAAAATTGTTTGACATAAAAAATTTGCATTTCATGTTTTCTGTATTTAAACAGTTAAAATAGTTGAATTGTAGCAAAATACTTTAAAACGCTACATTTAAAAAAAAGTACTGTAATTCATTTACTAATTGCATTTGCAGTCCATCCATCCCTCCATCCATCTTCCACCGCTTATCCGTAGTCAGGTCGCGGGGGCAGCAGCTTCAACAGGGAGCCCCAAACTTCCCTTTCCCCCCCACATCCACCAGCTCTGACTGGGGGATCCCAAGGCATTCCCAGGCCAGTGTTGAGATATAATCCCTCCACCTGGTCCTGGGTCTGCCCCGAGGTCTCCTCCCAGCTGGACGTGCCACAAACACCTCCCTAGGGAGGCGCCCCGGAGGCATCCGCACCAGATGCCCAAACCACCTCAACTGACTCCTTTCCACGCAAAGGAGCAGCAGCTCTACTCTGAGCCCCTCGTGAACAGCAGTGTTTCTCACCCTATCTCTAAGGGAGACACCAGCTGTTCGCCCATTTCAGCCGCTTGTATCCGCGATCTCGTTCTTTCGGTCATGACCCATCGCTCATGACCATAGGTGAGGGTAGGAACGAAGATTGAACGGTAGATGGAGAGCTTTGCCTCTCGGCTTAGCTCCCTCTTTGTGACAACAGTGCAGTAAAGCAACTGCAATACCACTCCTGCTGCCCCAATTCTCCGTCCAATCTCACGCTCCATTGTTCCCTCACTCGTGAACAGGACCCCAAGATACTTAAACTCCTTCACTTGTGGAAGGACCTCATTCCCCACTAGGAGAAGGCAGTCCACCGGTTTCCTGCTGAGGACCATGGCCTCAGATTTGGAGGTGCTAATCCTCATCCCCGCCGCTTCACACTCGGCTGCAAACCGGACCATTGAGTGCTGTAGATCACAGGCCGATGACGCAAACAGGACCACATCATCTGCAAAAAGCAGCGATGCAATCCTCAGCATCGCTATCACACGAGCTGCTGCTACTGAACTATACTTTGCAAGTCTGACAGTTTAATACCCACTGACACTTTTTCTCAACACTGCCTTTATCAGTGTGTGTTCAGGAAATTAGCTTAGTTGTAGTTGATGCATTGTTAAAATTACATGCATGCTATTCTTTGAGCGGAAACTTCAAGATAATATCTTTACATTATAACCATTAAATATAAAAACAATAACATAACTTATATATATATATATATATATATATACATACACACACACACATATACATATATACACAGTGTGTATATATATATATATATATATATATATATATATATATATATATATATATATATATATATATATATACTGTATATACAGTATATACCAATTATCCCATCAACATAAGATTTGATGAAAATTATTATTATTTTTATTATTATTATTAATTTATTTATCTATTTTTTTTTTTTAACCAAGGACAACTGTGTAACAGCAATAAATAAAGAAGCATATGAATTATTCAACTGAAAGAACATATTGATCACTACAGGGATGTTAAATAATATATAGTGTAGATCAGTAATTACAGGAAATGTGACACGGAGCTCAAGTCAGTTTTGTTACATGAACCCGAAGTTTGGATTACCAGCAGGAGATCAGCAGTGCTCTGTGCTCCGGCTCATGAATATGCTAGTTGGCCCGTGTGAGATCTTAGATTTGAGGCTTATTTGCAGTTGCCCTCAGTTATGTTCAGGATGAAAGTCTGAACTGACTGTGTGGAATTTAAATTTGAAGTTATTCAGGCCTTCAACAAGAACAAAGCCGTAGTAGTTTAGCAGTATCGTGTGGTTGAGCAATGAACACAGTAACATTTCAAATAACTGCTATCCATGTGTTCTAATGCACTGGGCTCATTATTATAGTAGAGTTTGGGAGATAAAATGGGCCATGACTCCAGCTAAATCGGTTCCCCAAATAGAGCTGTAATCAGGTTTAATGAGCCTGCATTCCAAATGGGACAACACTAACACTATGTATTATGTAGTCACTGCAGCTGACAGGAAGATGAGTGGCTGCTATTCAGTGTTTTATGAGTTTCAATGTAAACAAATCAAATGAGCCTGAGAGGGAAAGAAACATAAATTTCATCAATGAGTTTTCACTTTGCTTAGTAAAAAGAATGTAGCTTTGAAAACGACATAATGGATCATTATTTTGAACCATGCAAGCAGCACAGCTGAGCAGACCGATATCGGTGTGTGGGCAAACTTGAAACACTGGAGGCATGAGGTAAGAGTAACGTGAGAAACGAGATAGAAATATCAATTAGGAAACGTAATTGATGAGCAATAAACAGACAAAGTATAATTGCAGGTAGGAGGTAGAAGTAATTTGTCTGAGACTGCAAGCAAGATTTGACTTCTCCTAAATTGTCAGAAATAAAATGGTAAATACAAATGTGTTGCAACACATTCACAAAGACTAATTTGTTCAGAATCAACTGTTTATCCTGCGTTTGCCCATTGAAGCTGAGTTTTCGTTTCACTTTAACAACACTGCATGGAAAGGGGTTTTTTCATTGCCTCGATGGCCACTGGATAAATTCAATTATTTTGCCCCCTGACCCTCAGCGTCTCTGGGGTTGAATGAAGCAGTAGGCTGGTTTGGCATGACGTTCACATGGTGATTGGAGGAAGATTGTACAGTAATCCCTCGCTAGTTTGCGCTTCAAGATGCACGGCTTCACTACATCGTGGATTTTTAGTAGGTAGTCACATGATACCGTACGTGCACGCTATTAGCTGACAGGATCCGGATTTATGCACTATTACTTGAACACTGGGAGCTCAGTCTCAATCACAGATTTGGCAAGTTGAGTTGAAAGACAAACATCAATCCATTTCTTTTTATTTGCTTGGTAAAATTACTTCACCATTCACACTGTCCACTTTGTACACTGTACATAAATTACACACAATATTTCCTTGTTTCAACAATTCAATCATCTTCTTTCAATCAAAAGGATCGTAATCCACTCGTCTTCAGCCACTTGTCCAAAGTATGAGTTGCAGGTGTTGCGGTTGCAGCAGTTTATCTGCCTTGAGGGTCACGGGTCCACTGGAGCCTATCTCAGCTTGAAATAGACAGGAGGGGTACACAAGGAGGGGTACACCCTGGATTAGACGCCAGCTCATTACAGGTCCAAATTCTCTCTAAATTGCATGTTTTTGGTGGTTGGAAGATACTGGAGAAGCTAGAGAGAATCCACGGAGAGAACACATTGGCTAGGTCAATGCGAACTAAATGGGCAGCAAGGTTCTCATGATGGCAGACAATGATATTGTTGAGGACTTTACTATAAAAAACTATTTAATAGTATTTCTTACAAGGACAATCAGAATTAAAAAGCAGAGAAGATCAACACATAAGATTGATTTGGCGCAGAAAGTAGTGAAAAGTTACAGGTATTTTCAGCTTTTCTGGTATAAAGACACCGTTGTATTATCAATCAATCAATCAAACTTTATTTATAAAGCACTTTTCATACAAAGTGTGTAGCTCAAAGTGCTTTACATAAAAACAATACAAAAACAGTTTACACAGGAAAAATCAGGTGGTACGACGTTGGTTTCATCAAAGGAAACACAGAATTTAAGTATAAATAAATTGATAAATTTTGTGATGTATTATAGTCCGGACAATGATCTTCCCCTCTTTGAAAGACTAGCAGCTGTAACTGGTAGGAGCAGTTAAGGAGACACAGGATGGGGCAGATGAGCTTGCAAGCATCAAGCCTCACAGTGGAGAACAGGTGAGCACTGACACAGAACAAAAGATGAGGAAGAGCGGATGAGCAGAAATGACCCAGAAGCACAGAAGGCTGGTCATCCCTTGTCAAAAATACGACATAAAGGGAGAAAAGGGAGTTAAATACAGCCAGTGTTAGAGAAAAGACTCAAGTATACTTAAAGTAATTTTAAAACTAAATCCATCTCTCCACTGTTTCCAATGAACATGATTGAACATCAGCAGAATACAGAAAATAACTGCTAATTGGAAAACATTATGCATTATTCTTTCATTATTTGTCCAGTCACAAAAATTAAACACTATAGGAAAATAAATGCTAATTCAAGACAAATAAATGGAAATTGCAAGCAATCCTTCATCAGAATCTGATATTAGTCATTTGGAGTACTAGTAATATGAGTGCACACAGTTATGGTTGATGCTGATGACAAAATTAAAGCAATAACATATTTAATAATGATGCAGCACTACATTACTTTTTTACTGACCAATAGCACAAACAGCATTTAATGTATTTGCAGGAGATGATACAACTGTGGATCAATACCACTGACTCCCCCTTTACTTTGTCAGGAGCTGTATAGGCTGTAATGAATATCAATTAATCCACAGTGAGCTTCATCTAAACAAGCCCCATGATGCCAACGGTGTAGCTGATGTGATGCTTCATGGGAAGACTTTGGCAGACATGCATGCGGTACATTTTTTGATATTGAAAACTGTTCAGATATGTAATTTCTCACCAATAATCTATATCAACTTCATTTTTAGGATGTTAGTCTATTTTTTTCTGTCATTTAGTCAATCTCAATTGCTCTCTCATTCTCCATTGATAACAACTATAGAAGCAGGATAACGATACAATAGGATGACGAGGTGCCTGCTGGGAAGTAAATTAATAGCTTTACAGTCTGAACTGCTTGTCTTACTGTCTCTGAGCTAGTCAAATAAAGTCTCTCTCTCTCACAGTCTCAAACATGCACACACCCACCCACACACACATATACACACATTGTGCGTTTTAATCTCTTGGAGGTTCGCCCAAAATCCTACCTGAAGAAATGTATGCCTAAACACCAAAGGAGCCCCTGATTCTACGTTAAGTTTTTCGACCAAAATGTACTTAATGTAATCGCCTGTTCTCAGAAGTAAAGTCTCATAACAAGATCAGTGCATTAGAACCTGAATAACATGTGTCCATTCAAAAAAAGTAAAGGAGAAGCAGTTTAGTTTGACTGATAGGTGACTATTAATATGAAACAAAAATGTGTGTAACTGTAAGAAGTGTGTTGAAAAACTTTCAAATGTACACAAAATCTGAAGCAAAAACAAGACATAAATGTATCTGTGTGAATTAAACCCTTCAAGTATGAAAAGAAATCATGAAATCATTAAGTAATAACCTGAAACCGTGTGATTGAACATAGGTTATCTGTACTGGAATAAAATTTCACAGCTTCTGTATTTACTGAAACAGTAACCCACCCCTAATTCTCCCCAAACCTAGCTCTACCACTGTGTCTTATACTTTTATTCTCATTTATTCTCATATAGTTTACAATTAATAAATGTATATTTGTTTTGCATGAAGTTTTTGTTATGTTTGCCTACTCCTTTGTCATCTCCTGTAAGGGAGTGTAAGGGTTAGGATCATATTTGTCACTAACATATCAATAATAGGCTCGCATAAAACAAACATTTTCATATTTTTAAGGGATTCCCGAACAAACCAAGCATGTAATCTGCTTTGCAGCAGAAAAGAAATCTGTTGCCAAATTCTGTGGGAGTGAGAGACCTGAGTGTTGTATTTCTTGGCCAACATGTGGTAATTGTCTTAAACAGAACAAAGTGTATCTACAAATGACAAGATGAGTGTCATTCTATTTCTAGCTACAACCTGGACATCTAAAACATGTGGGAAATTGGATCATTTTCTGCAAGCTACTGTAAGTACTAACTTGTCTACTGCTTGAATGTGTATACTTGGTGAATTGGTCACAGGAGGGCAGCTCTTGGCTCTATTATTACCATTATAATGTACTACTGCATTATAATGTGTCTAAAAATGTGTTTTCAGAGACAAGTTCTGACATCGCTTCACATCTCAACATGCAAAGACAGCAGCAATCAACAACATTACAATGTCTTCTAGATTCAGTACAGTCTACAGTATTGTATATGTGAAACTGGTTGAACTGGTATCGATTTGTAAAATACGTCAGACTAGATATGCATGTTAAGTGATAGAAAACTCATTTTTTACAAGGAAGGAAAAATTTAATATATTGGATTTACTGTGCAATTCCATGGAAGCCCCGGTTAGAATTTAATGCTGGTGTTTGCAAACTTTATGTTTCTGCAGCCTCAGCAACTCTCCAAATGAGGCTGTGTGAGTTAAGAGTTTATTAAGGTAGTCTTAGGTTACTGTTGTAACTGAACTGTATGAATGCAAAACAGTATCTACTGCTTACAATGGCAGGTAAGATGCGAACACCACGTCATGTTCATCACAATAAAGCGCAAGGAAATTATAGTACTGACTGTTGCTATTATTACCTGTTTGTACTGTTTTTTTTCTACTATTAGATCTATAAAATAAATCGAGAGGACCTTTGATGCGTAGTGTCATTTTAAATCTGTGGTATGCTGATTATTTATTTGCCACCTGGCAGCTCTGGGTTGGTCTAAGGTGACCTAACAGTTGTCAGATTGTCAGATACAACGCTTGCTTGCACAGCTATTGATTTGTTCTTGACCATGGTGAAGTCATTTATATGTACCCTTCTGTCACTGCTGGTAATCCTCTCAGCCAATTGCTCTGGCTTTTAGTTTAAAAGTGGCCATAGCTTTTGAGTATTTCAATAGTTTTGTCACCAAATTGAGAGGCTGTGAAGACTGCTGTATTTTTCACAAATACTGAATAATGGTATTGCTGATATAGTAGGAGATATACAGTATATACAAGAAAAAGAAGAAGACACTCTACAGCACACTGAAGATTACTCAAAAACATCAATATGTTTAAAGATAGAGGGATGATATCTGAGATGTTTCACCATCAATCATCATGACTCTAATTATTGTTATTGTCATGATGGTTATTACCTGTAACATGGAATTACATGTTTTCTAGATAATTGGTTCCTTTTATGTATTTAGTCATCCATCCATCCATCCATCCATCCAACCATCCAACCATCCATCCACCCATCCCTTTTCAATACCACTTCATCTGCTGTTGCAGGTCACGGGAGGCTGGAGCCTATCCCAGCTAACTGGGGGTGTGAGGCAGGGTGCACTCCAGGCTTGATGCCAGTGCATGGTGGAGCCTCATATAGAGAGACAAACGCGGACACACACACACACACACACCTACAGGTAACTTGAAGCCAGCCAGTTCGCCCTTGTGCTGCCTTTGTGTATTTATTTATTTATTGGTCGGGGGGCGGAGTCTTACAGGTCAAAGGTCTTACGAAGATTTTGCTCCGTACAGATTGTAGCCAAATTAAAATATGATTGTTTTGAGTGTTTTACACACACACACACACACACACACACACACACACACACACACACACACACACACACACACACACACACACACACACACACACACACACTAGATCCTCTTTAACTTTTTAGTCAGGCTGATCTGGACTGGAGCCCCGCTGGGACCAGTCTGTGGATGACAAAAAGTGTGGTTGAGGTGAAGTCCCCCCTTTTAATTCTGATAAATGATGTAATAAACATAGCACCTCCCCACTTTCTCCCTGACTTTCCTTTCTTTGTTCCTTTCCACTGAGAAAGTTTTCCTTTCTTTTCTCTCTTTCACTCTTTCTCCCACAAACGAAGTGTAATCACTTGAGTAATGTGAAGGAGCCCGACTCTGCTGAGTGTCCTCTCACTCCGTCTGTAATGAGTCACAGTGCTCCTAATAAGAAAACATTAAGCTTTCTATCTCACCATTAAGCACCGTGAAGGTGCTACGGACATCCACTCGTTTTATTAATTTCATCTTCATTCACAGGCTGCTGCTTGAGTTTCTGGGCATCATATTAATCCCAATAAACAAGTATGAGTAACATTACATTTTGCTTCACATAGATCCATCATAATTTTTTATAATTATGACCTGAAATTCTGTCCAATTGAGTTCAGTCCAATCGGACTTTAAATTCTCTTTGTAATAAAATAATTATTTACTGGAATGATACAACAGCTACTGGACACGACATTTTAGAGGATGCACTACATATGGACATATTTTTTTAAACAAATTGATGGCTTTCTGTGGGAGTTAGGGGATGCTGAAGACTTATAATTAAAACGAGTATCTGCAATATTTGATTCAGGGCTGTTTATTATTCTGGATACTGTCTTGGCAGCAACAACACCAGTGCATTTCACTGGTCTTTTTTTTCTCTGCATGGGAGCCCCTGTGCGCTCACACAAGTTTCTGGCCTCAGCAAATTGGAAAATCCCTGGTGTGAATAATAAATCAGCCTTTTGGTCTTGCTGAAGTGCCCCTTTAAGGATTCATAGACAGGAGAATTAAGGCATGATTAGAGTTTATCTGCAGACCCTGCTGAAGCATAAAGATATTTTCTTAATGCACCTGCTCAAGAAATGTGGCATTTACTTTTAATAATGCTGCATTGTGAGTGTTTTGTTGAAGAAATCTTTAGTTGTCAGACTTTGTTTCCTTTTATTCTTTCTCTCTTCCATTTTCTTCCTGCTCCATTTGTGTCTTTTATTCTTTGGCCATCTTTCACAAAAATGGTTGATTTTGTTGATTTTGTGTTGCTCAAGGCCTTTTTAACTAAAGCATGAAATGACTTGAATGGAAAGATTTTGTGGGCTGCGAGGAGGTGCTGTCTGCTGTTGTAATGTGGTGTAGCTGGAACTGAGTCTGGGCATCTTTCTGTCCCACAATGGCAAGAAAATGGTATGTTAGTGTTAAGTTTGATGCGTTTGCTTGAGCTTGAGGCCTTCGGGTGCCACAAGCGTGAACTAGGTGCTTGGGGTTGCTGTTGACACTTTAAGGCTCTTGAAATATGTCGTGGGGGACCTCTATGGTTTGATGGGCATCCATAACTTTAGGCATGCCCTACTGCCGGCACATCCTGGTGGGTGGCCTCCTGACCCAAATGTCAAGAGCTAGTAACTGGAAAAATAAAGATGAACCTGCTGGTTTACATTGGTGATGTAATCATATTCCAGTGTATCATGCACAGCTACATGTTGAAATGGCAGAAATGTATGGGAAACTGAGTATATTTTCCATTGATTAATGCTGATGCAAAAAAAAAATGCATCAAAAGAAAGTTTAGATATAACTATTCTGTCACTTTTAGGGAGTTGTATTGATCCAAGTCATTCAGTCAGCGTTCTTCAGATTACCACCGATATATCCGCCGCAGCGGGTCACGGGGAGCTGGAGCCTATCTCGGCGGCATAGGGCATGAGGTGGGGGACACTCCGGGCATGACGCCAGTGCACTGCGGAGCCACACACAAAGACATA
This sequence comes from Antennarius striatus, assembly GCF_040054535.1. Classification (NCBI taxonomy): domain Eukaryota; kingdom Metazoa; phylum Chordata; class Actinopteri; order Lophiiformes; family Antennariidae; genus Antennarius; species Antennarius striatus. The sequence goes on from NC_090792.1 coordinate 2,411,732, forward strand.
CAACCATGCACACACACACTCATTCCTACGGGCAATTTGGAAAGGCCAATCAACCTGAAGTGCATGCTTTTGGAACTGGGAGGAAGCCAGAGAGAGCCCACGAAGACATGGGGTGAGTGTGAGAACTCCGCACAGAGCGGGACTCCAACCCGGGTCTGCCGTGTTGTGAGGCGGCAGCGCTAACCACTGCGCCACCGTGCCGCCCTTGATCCAAGTATATAATTTAAAATTTTAGTTTTATTATATTAGATTTCATTACAGGACATGGTTCATATCAGCAAAAGAACAGGCTGTCATGAACGTAGCACAGGAAGGCAGGACTCACGTGCACGACAAGGACTGGTAGATCAGAAAAATGAGGTTTATTCAAAGCGAGTGTCAGTACACAGGACAGGCAGTGAAACCAGGCAGAGGTATCCAAGGCAGGAGGCAAAAAGGCAAGGTCAAAAAAACGAGCAAGGTTCAAACACGATAAACTATGACAAGAGCTGTGAAACAAGGCTGGAACGTGAACAAGGAACATCAACGAACTGGCGATGAGACAAGACACAAAAGGGGAAATATATGCAGGACTGATGGGGAGTGATTAGACACTGGTGCGGGAGACGCAATCAGGGATCAGGTGCACACAGACGGGGAGGGGGCAGGGCAGACAGGAACCTGGAATGGAGACAGGGGTAAGTGATCACAAAATAAAACAGGTAGACAAGATGTGAAATATGGGGAAGCAAAATACTTAACAGACAGGGTTCATGCACTAAGTACAAGGGCAAAAGAGGCCAGGGTTTACAACAGTTAGTCAGGTCCCAGCTGTGCAAAGATGGCCATGAAGCAGCTCATTGCAAATTTACAGGGTGGAACAACAACAAGTATACCTGGTATGGACTAGAAGTATCTAAATCCCAATGGAATACACCACCAGAGGTGGTTGTGAACCACAGGCAATCCAGATATAAAAGTTGGTGGACAAAGAATACACGAGGACAGTAGTGATAAATGCGCTGATACCAACAAGCATCAACATTTAGGAAGAACACAACATTTTAGAAATACCATGGAGCTGAAAGATTAGCTGGAAGAGATGAAGAAAGTCAAAGCAAACACGCTCCCCGTGGCACCAGGGTGGTGATCCAAATCTGGGAGAGTGTCCCCTAGCAAATACAATAAGGTATATTATATTATATTATATTATTATATTATATTATAGACAGCAGACTGGACTGGTCACTCAACTCAAACTGTGTGTACAAGAAGGGGCAGAGCAGAATGTACTTCCTGAGGAGGCTGGCCTCCTTCAACATCTGTCCTAAGCTCCTTCTCATGTTCTATCAGTCCGTAGTCTCCAGTGTGCTGTCATACGCCATTGTGTGTTGGGGTGGGGGGGCCAGGAAAAGAGATATGGACCGTCTGAACAGACTCATCCGTAGAGCGGGCTCAGTGGTTGGGCTGAGCCTGGACTCTGTGGAGACGCTTCTCGAGAGCAGGACCATGTCTAAAATTAAGGCCATCATGAACAACACCAGGCACCCCCTACACACCACCTTCTCCCAGCAGAGAAGCACCTTCAGCGGCAGACTGCTGTCACACAGCGCCTCCACAGAGAGGCTGAGGTCCTCCTTCGTGCCCCGTGCCATCAGGGGGTACAATGACTCTCTCAGGAGGAGCGGGGGGGAGGTGGCGAGGTCAGCACGGGGTTGAATATGGATTTAATTTAATTTAATTTAAATTTAATTTTATACTGTTGTATATATATATATATAATTTATTTATTTTTTATACTGTTTTATATTTTAATTCAATTTTATACTGTTTAGATTTTATTTTATACTGTTTATATTTTAATACTGTAATATTTTTAAATTTTATACTGTTTATATTTTAGTTATAGTTTAGTATATAAGTCCTGTTAGTGCTGCATGTGTCTGTCTGTTAGTGTAATGTATGTCTTGTGGTATGTCCTGTGATGTCAGTGTTTCTTTTTCTCCTGGTGTTTATCCAGTATTATTTGTTATGTAATGCCTGAGCAGTGGATATATACAATTTCCTCCGGAATTAATAAAGTATCTATCTATCTATCTATCTATCTATCTATCTATCTATCTATCTATCTATCTATCTATCTATCTATCTATCTATCTATCTATCTATCTATCTATCTATCTATCTATCTATCTATCTATCTATCTATCTATTGTACATTACAAAAATTCATTATTATAATTGCCCCCTTTAATTAAATGATGTTTTTAATCTTGCTTTATTCAATTGTTTGTTTGCAGGAGTATTCTCATTATTGTTATTTTTTTACAAGTGAGATAGGAAATATGCCAATAGACAGGGATTTTGTTTTAGAATACAATTATATATTTTTTAAATTGTTTGCATTAAACTAATAAGGGACAAATCTATGATTGGACATAAATAAGCATTTAATAAAGAAGCCAAATTTATAGTGTTTATGGTAGGAACAAAAATTTTAATTCCAAATTAAAATATAAACTAAAACCAGAACAGTACATCTGATTTGACAAAACACTTAAATATATTACATGAGTCAAACTTTTAAAATTATTTAAAGATGACAGTTTCAGATTGTATGGGTTGTAGATGATGCATCTCTGGTCGTTATAGAAGATGTGGAGTACATAATGTTTCAAATCAAATTGAAGCAGTTGTTTTTTTCTTTCATCACAAACACACACGTAGTACATTAGGATACAAGACAAACTGGTTCACCAATCACATCCATCAATTACTTACCCCGATCACTACTGGTCCCATGGAAGCATGTGACACGGGTCGGACTAGGTTGGTGGAAATGTCAGATTCATTAAATTGATCCACAATCAATAGCCGGGCTCTGGTGAAGTCCCACTGCGGCCAATCATGCAGCAGACGTCAGCGAGAGGGAGAGAAGACACAGGCAGGAGTTTTCACTTTATCTCACTAAAAACACATGTTATTGTAATAGAGCAGAAAATCAACTTAGCATGAAGTTAAATTAGCATGAAGTAAGTCTTCAACAGCAATAGCTGAGACAACATTACGGTCAGTTTTATTATAGAACAGAATAGAATAGAATAGAATAGAAAGCCTTTATTGTCACTATACATGGTGTAATGAGATTTGGGCAACTCCTCACAGTGCAATAATGTAACAGTAGAAAGAGTAAGAATAAATACAAATACAAGTATATACAATTGTTACACTATTATACATTTTCACCAGGATTCTTAAGAATATGCCTTCAGAGTCACCTCAGATTTATATTATACTGAATATGTTCAATTAAATTGTTGTTCAGGTGTCTATTGTGACTTTTCTTGAAGACTTTGTTTCATCAGTTGAATTCGATATTAGTGGATGGGCCTGACATTATATCAGAGTAGCTCTAGATTTAATTTACTGAGTCCAGAGAGTAAATCATTATGAAGTCTTGCATAGAGTTTAGATACACTCAATGAATAATAAACAGCATGGAAACAGAATGGATTTCATGCCAGTTTTTAGGGCTTGTCAGCCATGATCATTCAAGGGCACTAAAAAATGTAATAAAATAGCTCACTAACATTTCAATTTGTTGCCACACCTGATAATATTCATCTGGTTCTGTGTCAATGTCTCCTTAATGTACAAAGACCACCTTATCAACGAGCGTCCTTCCCACGGGTTGCTGTTGTTAAATAACTGAAGCTGCTACATTGTGTAGTTTAAACTCCAGGACTTCATTTGATGATTTTGAGTATTTGTAAAGTAATTAAACTTCTTGGTATTTAATGTTTTTGGTTTGTCTACCCTGATCGCTGCTCTGTGATCCCGCAAATCAGAATCTCTCATTTCAAACTAAGCACTGGAGTGTGAAACAGGATCCTAATTGAAACAAAAAGCAATAGGAAATCATTTGCATTCCCAGCAGTCACGTTGCTCAATTTGTGAGTGTGATGTTGTGTCTGCTTTCTGGTGGGGGCACAAGGAAAAATGTCAGTCCACCTTGCAGAGTTTGCAAATGTCACATGGTTTTTGATTAATGCGCAATTGTATGATTTTGAACACCGGTTTTCTTTTACTTTTCAGTCTTGCCTCTAGTTGTGAGCAAAATGTGGGGGTGGCATTCCCCCCCTCCTTTGCTAGTATTTAATGGTTGACAGGTTGAGTCTTCATGTGATCCTATTAGGGCTCTGTTTCCTACAAACTGACACAGCAGTTGCCTCAGCTGCAAGCTTGCAGGCTTTGCAGAAACCGTTCCTGACATACTCTGTCTTGTTACACTTTTTCCTCACAAATTCTCAACATAAACTTTTAGGTAAAAATGATGTATGCTATTCTAATTAGTGTTACTAAGTGTTAAAAACACAGGATTGAACTCTTTGTACCCACTGGGAACCATAAAATGTGTTTGCCATTTTATTCCAGTTTGAGATTTACATCAGTGACAAATATGGAAAAAGAAATCTTTCATGCTCATAGAGCAAGCAGGGAAGAATGATACAAACAAAATAATAATAATAATAATAATGAAAGAACTAAGAAAGGCATCAGGGAGAACAAAGAGAATTTCTTAAGGGTGGAATGAAAAGAAAAAGAAAAAATCCGACACAGCAACACAAACTGTGCAGATAAACAGCATTACTAATTCAAATGCCATTTATGAAATAACTCACAATATAGATTTACTGTACTTTATTGAAAATTTGGGTTCCTCTTTGTTCTGTTCCTTTACACCAACCTATGTGTTCTTTTCTCTCATTTGCATTGTAAATCAGTCAATGAAAGTTGAATTGACCAAATAACATGTGATAACATCAATCAGTGGGAGGCAGTTCATATTTGTGTGCCAACAGCAGCTCTCGTTAATGATTTTTTTTTTTTTTTCACGAGAACAGGACGATGTGTTCTTCTCTGAGGAGAAAGGCCTTTGTTATACATTCGAGAAGGCATTCATATTTGTCTACAGAGGTTTTCTGATGGACAACTGAATTTTCTGCTGTGTAATATTCAGTTTGTGCAGATGACATCATCTTCCCTGTCAGCTGTTTAATAATGTCTTGTACATACAGGGGACAGTAAGGGTCAGCTGACACATTGCACTGAAAAGCAGTCTTTGCATCCCAGCAGGGAAAAACTACACCAGCATATCTCTGGGAATCACAATTTGATTTTCAGCTAGCATCTGCTTTTCATTATTTACATTAAATTAACTGCAGGATCCTCAATAAGTCATTATTTTATGTTATGAATAAGCAGAAAACTCCAGGTAATGATCTGAAACTCAACATCCCTTTACTTCAACATGTCTCCTCTGGTCATTTTAGATGTTTTAGTTGTCTTAGCATGTTCCAGAGTACTAAATTCACGAATGCTTTAAAAGTCCTACTTAAGCTTGCATTTGCACCTGCATTGTGCATTTCACAGAATCAGTATAACCACAGTTCATATGCCTCAAGCATAGTGGTGGATTCTCAGGCTTCACTTTTTACGGTCACAAAATATGTGTGGTATCGGACATGAAGGACTCTAGGAGACTGCTTTAAAGTGGATATGGAGAAAGATGAGCAAGTCAGGAGGGATGAGTAAGTCATGGTTCTAATGTTAATGTTTATTCCTCTTGCACTTGGAAAAGCATTCAAAGAACAAGATAATGTTTTCAATTGATATTATTGCTGACAGTCGCTGAAAATTTGAGTTGTCTTCTTTCTCTTCTGCTCAGTTTGCTTTTGCTTATTCATATTGCGAGGCACATAGCTTCTTTGTGCAAATCAGTAATTCAATAGGCATACGAGACCTTTAGGAGGAATTATTCATGACAGCATTAGTATCCAAAGTCATTCACATTTGTCCATTGAGTTTATGATGCAAATGAGGAGAGAGACAGCTTCTTATTCAGCTTATCTGCTTTTTTTTCTTTCTGTGCTTATGACTTTCTATCGAATGTGGCTGTTTTGCACCCTGGTAAAACAATTCTAGAAATGTCCACACTCAAAGAGTCATGTCACATTTACTTCTGAATTGATTATCTAAGTTATTACATAATAAGCATAGCCTCAACCTCTGGCTCAGTGTTTGTATCACAAACATGCATTTGTATAAATTGTTGAGGTGGTGTAATGATTAACTTTAAATTCAGAAATTAAACTGTGAACAGAAACACAAAACAGCTCGTTTTGCATAACACAAAGAGACAGATGGACAAGAAGGAAAGTACTATAGTTTGATGACCTTGTACAATATGTTGTCTTTTCTCTCAGTTCTTAGAACTGTAATTGATTTCCTTATGGAACTAAAGCTGGATTAATCTTCACTTCAGTAAAGCAACATCCATGCATCGATCGTCTGCTACTCCCAGCCCTGTGGTTGATACCAGAGGGACGTGGGGAGAACATGTTAATTCCACACAGAAAGTTTAGGATTTGAATCTAGAATTTTCTAAGTGTGAGATGACAGCAGTAGCTGACAGTGATATTTTAATCAAGAAACACTGATAATCTCAAACCTATGGGCAATTTGGTGTGGACCAGCTGATCAAATCTTTTGTTTTTGGAGGTGGGAGGAAGCTGGAGAATCCGAAGAGATCCAACGCAGACATGGGGAAAACATACAAGCTCCACACAGAGAAGAATCAATCTCGGGACCTTGCTGCTGTTAGGCAACAGCACGGCCCACTGCATGGCTGTGATTTGATAATTTGAGAAAGTATCTCAAATAATGAACATATTTTCCACACATTTTGAAGTTGCTTTATCACTACTGTGCCTGCTTGTAATTTGTAGAATGTCTTGTAAATAGGATTAGTAAATTAGTAGAGTGATTATTCATGTAAAGTTTGTTGATTCTGTTACATTTGCTGATTAGGAAACTAAACCTAAAAGAAGAGTGACCTGACGTTATTGCCATGACATGTTTTCATAGTCAATGTAAGCAGCACCCTAATTTTAGGAATCACGTCATTTTGTTACAGCGTACCCCAATTTGTCGAGACATCTGAACTACAGTTGTAGATATTTCTTATACTAACATATTGTAACACTTTACATTGGTCTTTTTCACTCTATGCATTACTTTTTGTTATCAAAACCTGACATCCATCTTTACTACAAAATAGTTTGAACCCTGAAAAACCAATTAAATGCCTTGGTTTGCCATGTTACTTTGGCTACCCTGATCCTACTTTGTGTTGAGGAGATGGTCTTCTTCTGTAGAAATGACAATGTAATTGAGGAGCCTGAATATTTTGTGACATCAGTGTAAAAGTTTAAGTGTTTGAAGAAATAAGCTGTTCAAAGATATGGGGGAACATGAGTACAAAATTAGTCCCATATTGGAATAATTACCGAAAATCAAAAAGAAAACTTATAACAATCAGTAAATGAAAAGTGAACAGCATGAACCCCTCAAATTACATTGTAAAAGTTTATGTGATCATTGCTGTTTAGTGTAATGGAACTCAGGATGCGACTCACAATCACTTGGCTTAAAGCATTTATGTAGCTTCTTATAATTCTCATGAATCATATTTTCTGATATTAGAGATTATTTTTCAGCTTAGTCCATACTCTGAAATGTCAGTTTGAGTTTGACCAACCCTGATAGTGAACAAAATACTTTTGCCAGAACCTGACCTGAAGCTTGAATTCATTGTCAACTTCACAACTCCCTGTCAGTCTTCCTCACTCACTTTTCCCTTTGTCTGTCGACGTCTATCTAATGCTTAGAGGCACTGGGCAATTGCTGCAGTATGCATACATTATAGATTTTTGCTACTCTGATTCTGAATAATTCTGATCCATTTCTTCGAAGTGTGCTTCCCGTAAATGTTGCTGATTCATTATAGAATTCCAGGACATGTGGAGTCATACAAAACAATGTTTATCAAGGCAAACTGCAAAATAAATGTGATGCCAAAGGGCTAATAGCTTTTTTCCCCCCAGATGAATCAATTAAATGGAAATTTAATTAAATTGAAGCAATTGACCTTTTGAGGTCTATGGACCTCGAAAGGTCTAATATTTGATTTTTAGCAGACCATGTCATTGTGTTATGATTCTGTTTGACTTGCCCTGTTGGAGTGTGGTAGGAGGTGGGGCAGAGCCAAAACATGTTTAGAAGGAAGCGCACCCCAGCCTCATGTGTCCCATGTGTGCGGGTGTTTTCTACGACTGGAGAAGTTGCATCAAAAAAGTGCATTAGACTCAAATTCAAAATGATGGAAAAACACTTTTTCTAAAATAAAAATTCATATAAAAAATGGGTCACAACGCTCTCTTTCAATCCAAGTTCTGTTTTAACTTGGGGCTGATGATAATTTTATAGATGCAAACTTTGCTAAAAAAAAAATCCAATCTTTTACTGACCCCATTGTCCTCCCTGAAGAAGTTCTTGGCAATAGACGGGATGCATAACTTGACTCTCTCCAGTAATTACCAGGAGGAGTTGAAGTTTTTTGTAATATCCAAGATACAATTTTATGCATCTTGTGGATAAATTGACAATAGCTATTAAAATTCACAGGAGACTAAATTGTATATAAAACAGAATGACACTAGGACAAAATCCTTATTTTGCTTTTTCTTATATACCATATCTATCCTTGTAATTTTGATATGGACATTGAGATCTTCAATCAGGTTTATTCTACAATTCCACAACTGAAAGCTGACTTGGTGAAAACTTCCTTTCATCCATCCATTTTCTTGAGGACAAGATGACCATAATCATCTGTCGTCAGCCACTTTCCATTCTTGCGGGATATGGGTATCGCTGGAGCCTGTCCCAGCTGGCTGCAGGTGAGGGGCGGGGCACACCCCAGATTCATCGCCAGCTCATAGTGGAGCCACGCAAATGATGTTTCGGATTATTGGATTACAGTTGGGATTATAGTCTAGTGCCAGTTCTCAGGTTCTTGACAAGGTAAGTCTAGAAGCTGAATAGATTAGAATTAACTCGATAGACTCACTGTCAGCTCCAACTGCTTGATGCAGTGGTACCCAATCTGGGACTCGGGATTCCTCTAAGGTGTCATGAGTTCAGCCTCATGAGTAATATATTTTCTGAAGTAGAAAATAATAAAACCCAAAATCGTGCTCTAGTAATCTTTTTCCAAACTTGCAATTTTAAATATGGCAGACTAATAAAAAGTACTCTGTGATGTGGAAGTCTTTCATTGAACCACTCATCATCTATTGCCATGAATTTATTGTCATTAAAGGAGACATTACACTAAAACACAAGGTGACATTCACAAGTTTCCCAACAGTATGAATGTAACTGTAGGAATTCCTGCCCTGATTATGTGGTGTGGTGATTATTAGCATGTCATTTGTGATTTCAGCAGAGTTTCTCATTGGATAAAATGTCAAGAACTTTCTTAAGCTCAACACCCATTCAGTCCTCTCTCTGGTGAATGTTTAAGTACCTGTTTTTTTTTTTGTTTTCAATAACATACAGTAAGTGTTAACATATACGTGTGTGTGTGTGTGTGTGTGTGTGTGTGTGTGTGTGTGTGAGCATTGTCACAGTGAGTACATTAACATGCCAATGAACATGTATCATAGACCCACAATATAGTCTCACTTCTTATGAGCTGCATTCTCTTTATTCCCCACATTTCCACAGGGCTCTCTATCTCCTATGATCCAATTACACTACCCTGGATCTTGCTGACCACAACAGCCCAACTCCAGCATCCTAACCCTGTGTGTTTTTTTAAATGTTTGTATTCTCGTTATCTCGCATACCGTAATAACAGCCCTTCTGGCCCCGAACAGAAGCCAAGTGAGAAGAGCGAAGCTATTGTTGTCAGTGTAACACACTTTTTATACATAAGCAGGTGAGAATGTGTAACTGTGCAGTAGTTTATCATCGGTAAATATGTGTCCTTTCATGTAGGTCATATATTATATACTTGCCTTCTACCACATCTCGTGGTCTTTTTTTCAATAGATGAAGATCCTCAGATCCTACTCCTGGAGATTTCATGTGTGATCCCAGAATATAATTAGGACATTTGTGAACATAAATAGATTGTAACATGTGCAGTTGAAAATATTAAATAGGCAACAGTTTTTCAAAGTCTTCCCAAACCAATGTTGTGCTGTACAACTGTACAAACGTGTTTGCATTACATTACACTTTAAACATCAAACAATATGCTCACTCTTTGTTTTCTTAGTCCAAACTGCTAGAGGACTCAATATAGCCTTCAAATAATACTATTATAGGCCAGAAGTGTTCTTATCTTCCTAAAATGGAATATTCTTCAATTTAATAGTTATACAAATGAATTTGTCAGTTTAAGTTGTTGTATTTCACTAATCCACCTTACTGAGAACAGCATTCAGTTACTGATAATCCTTCAAATAGTTTACACCTCCACTGAGAATGCTGTGCATGAACCATTCAGTTATTACAATTGTGCTTCCTGCCTGGATATACTTCAGCTCTTCTCCTCACCATGCATATCTTAAGCATTCTAGTTCTGACTTCATTCTCGTCCCAAATCCCCCTAATCTCACTGATTTTTTTTTCCTGCAAGAAATTTCACACACACACACAAACACACACACACACACACACACACACACACACACACACACACACACACACACACACACACACACACACACACACATACAGTATGTATATGCAGTATTCCCTCGCTTATTCATGCTTCATTCATGCAGCCTCACTACATCACGGATTTGCGGGTGGTCCAGGAACATGATGAGCAACTGCGAGTAATGAGGGATTACTGTTTATATATACACTGTATATGTTTTGTTCTTTTTTTAATATAAAAAAATAATCAACTGTAATTAATATAGCGCTAATATATCACATTAGCAGATATTTCAAATGCTTTAACAGAGAAACTCAACAGAAACCTCCAGAGCAAGCATAAAAGACAGCAGCAGGGAAAGATTCCCTCATTGAGGAAGAAACTCCGGGCAGGACCCAAACTCTGGAGGCCATGAGCCTCAATTCCAAGCAAGTGAACATTGATTTTTAACACAACTTTAAAAAGACATGAAGCATTTTTCGGTGATGTAGAAGATGTCCCAATTCAGTTTAAGGACCATGAATTAGGGCCAAATAAGGAAACACATGAAGATAATTTAGCCTAAAGCTAGGCTACGCCCCTATACCCCCCAAGGATAAAATGCATACAGCAGATGCATCGAATGGCACCATGATCATACCTTTACTGAATTTACATGAGAATTTTCCACACAGATTGTACAGACTGAGTTACTTTAGGTGTTTAAATGTGAATTACAAAGATTACAATGACAATGCAAACCTACAGACCAGAGGAAATTACAATTTATCAAATGAAAAAAAAAATCACAGAACAGGGACTCTTCAACCTATGAACATGATTTGTTTTCGACAGGCTGATCGTTTGTAAGTCGCTATTTATTAAATTTCAACCTATAATCACATTTTGAGTTCAATAACATGCCATTATTACTCGGCATTAGAAAGTACTATTTTATAAGACTTATCAGACACAATTACAGGACAAAAAAAAGACACATAAATTAACTAAAATACAGGTATACCCTGGTGTCTTTGAGAGTTATGTCATTCTCGATTATATGTCAGTTGTCAAATAAATAAATAAATGATAGGTGATAGGTGCGTTGTCCAAGTAACAGTGGTTTGAAACCCAGTTCTCCAAGCCTAAATTGCGTTGTATCCTTGAGTACATTATTTAACCTCGAGTCGCTCTCCAGGCACCACAGGGACCGCTCACTGCTCCTTAGCAAAAGATCAAATACAAAGAAGACTTTCTCCTCTGGAATCAACAAAGTCTATTTTTCTACTGAATGTATGAGACAACAGCATTTGATAAACAAATGCTGTTGTTAAGTAATAAACGTAAAGAAAAAAAAATCAAACCCAAAAAACAAATACATGAACAACATTGATGAGATGTGGATGATAAATAAAGATTAGTGACTAAGAGAGACAGTGGTACACAGGCGGCGTATGCATGTGTGCCTCCCACATATTTAACAAGCAGGAATATTAAGTCACGCATTAAAATGATTGGGCCTCATTTTATTCCACTAGAGACTTCTTAATGGCTGCCTTTCTCTCTCTCTCCCTCTCCCCCTCTATAATCCCTTTTCGTCTCCTTCTTTATTGCCCACTCATTCTCCCTCATTTAGTTCTGATTAAAATATGTTCACTGATCCTTCAATGTGCATTTTTACCTGCTGCTGTGCTTTTATCATTCTCCACAAGCCTTTCTCTGATCATTCCTCGCTAGTTTTTCATTCTAACTGCAAATTTCCAAGAGACTATACGGTCCTCTTGTTTCTTCAGTGACATTGAGTTTACAGTTTTAATATGAAAATGAAATGATTATCCTTCACACCCCTTCTTTAACATTTTGAGATTTCATTCGTCCATCTGTGGATTCTGGAGACTAACCCAGCTGGCAGAGGGCGAGGGGCACTCATTCCATTAAACTGGCTTCCTGGGATTTTCTTTTCTTTTTTTTTTTTGTTTAGCAAAATATTGAAACACATTTAATTGATTAACTTAATTTAATTGATTAACTTAATTGATTTAATTGATTAATTGATTAATTAACATGTATGCTTTTTAAAAAAAAAATTCAGATACAATACACTTACATATTTTTTGAGGAACTAAGAGAACATTGATCAAAAAATGAGCACCATAAATGCAATAAACAAGACTATTAGCTTTCCAGCAAACATGGACATAAGTTCACATCGTAAAACATTCAAACTGTTCAATGCATGAAAGAGACGTGTTGATTCTCATTTACAATTCATGACCGTGGTAGGTAGCTTGTACAAGTAATTTGTTAGATAACGCTGTGGGTCACCTTTAAGAAGTAGCTATTGAAATGATAGTGATCAACACTAGACATGAACTGCTGTGACCCGTTAAATTTCAGAGTAAAATACACATTCGAGCAGCGTTAGGCAACAAAAAGATAAGATTATGTGACAATAGGAGAGACAAAGACCCCTAATTTTATATGATGTATAATTTCTGCTTTGAATCTAAATTGAGTGTTCCTGTGAAATGATATAACACAATTTATAATGTGCTGCAATATTCAGTACAGCATCCTTTTAAGACCGTTCACCTTCAACACTATATATTATTGCAAAGCAAAGTGGTTGGTTGCATGAGTTGTTTGTTGCAGTGGTCAAAATGTAATGCATATTCAGAACCAGAAACCTTTAGAATAGTCCTAAATAGTGATTGTTCTATGCTAACTAATAATGAGAAAATATTGACAAAGATAACACAAAAACAAAAGTTACACAGCATTTAGAGAGGGGAAACCTCCATCAACGCAGCTCAATTTCAATGTTAAAATCAATTTGTGGTCGTTCTTCCATCTCCCTGTGGCACACCCTCCTTTTTCTGCAACAATATGTAATGGAGCAGCAGCATGCAGTGGTTAGCAATGTTGCCTCAAAGCAAAGCTCCTATTGTTTTCTGTTGAGCACTCAAAAACAGAGCAGCATTGTGGTCAGAGCAGCAAGACCTGAAGATGCTTACACTGAGTTTGAGAGAAAGACACAGGTCCTGACCAGTTAAAGCTTCCCAACATCCTCAAGATCAGTTTGGGTGACAAAATGTTTTTAGACTTTAGAGCTTTTAGACTGTCAGAGTCATTTAGAAAATTCTGCATTTTGTTTTCCTTATATATTTTTGGATAGAAATGACAGAAAAAAGAATCTGTCTACAACATGCTGTGGAACTCATTTGCTCATAGAGAATGTAACAAAAAGATTGGTTATTTATATTTCATTGATTTATTTTCACAGAATGAACTTGACTTGACTCCTTAAATGTAAAAGAGAGTAGATATAATCCTATAAAGACATAAATTGGAAAAGATTTACAATATTAGTCTATTAAAATAAGAGAATCAGATGATACAAAAATAGAAAACGGATTTTATATATTAATAGAATTATACAGGATTGATCAAAACACAGGGTCAATAGATTTATTAAAAGTGTTAAATGTTGTGTGTAATTGCGCTGTGTGCCATATTGTATTGGTTTGTCTGTCAAACTAGTTTGTGGCCTTTCTCATCTGTTTAATCATAACTGTTGGCACAAACCTAGAGATTGACCATAACTTTCTTACATGTCTTACATGTAATGTTCACTAAATGCTGGCAAGAATGTCCACATTTGTTTTTTTATTTTTTGTCTCAGAGCAACATTTTAATACATTCCTGTTCATATCTCCTACTTATTACGTTACATATTATGCAAATCCATGGTAAAACATCCATAAACTGTCATAAGCCCTACATCTGCATTTTGTATCAAGAAGCATTACCTTCCATTGTAATCAGCAGGTGATGCCTATGTTTCTTTCTTTTTTTTTTGTATATAAATGGTCCATTTTCCTGATTTTGACATCTGGAGTCAGTGTTGGGGTTTTTTTTCTATGTTCCATTCTGTTGTTGTTTTTGTTGTGCTCCCAACAGCGTTGACCTTTGTAAAGGGATAATCCACTAAAATGCTCAGATGGCCTTAAAGAGCTTTATATTTACCGCATACTGTCTCTTGGTATTTTAAACCTGCTTTTGCTGTCTCCATGTCTCCCATCATTCTCTCATGCTCTCTTATCTCTTTCTCTCCTCTACTCAGTTTAATCTCAGTCATTTCATCTGTCCACCACTGCTTTTCTCTTCTTCTTAATCCTAAATCTTACGGATTTTTTTGTCTTTATATTTGTTCTCTCTGCTCCCAGTTTTTTTCCACTGCATCTTTTTTACACCCTTAAAAAATTGTTTTTACATTAAAATACTGGCATTCTGGATGACAAAACTCTACCATTAATCCATCCATCCATCTCCAACCACCTATCCGGGGGCTCCTCCTGGTAGGACATGTTTGGAACACCTCCCCAGGGAGGCATCCAGGAGGCATTCGGAGAAGATGCCCGAGCCACCTCAACTGGCTCCGCTCGAGGCGGAGGAGCAGCGGCTCTACTCCGAGCTCCTCCCTGGTGACTGAGCTCCTCACCCTATCTCTAAGAGTGCGCCCAGCCACTCTACGGAGGAAACTCATTTCAGCCGCTTGTATCCGGGATCTTGTCCTTTCGGCCATGACCAAAAGCTTATGACCATAGGTGGGAGTAGGAACGTAGATTGACCGGTAAATCGAGAGCTTCGTCTTACGACTCAGCTCCTTCTTCACCACGACAGACCTATACAGCGACTGCATCACTGCAGAAGCTGCACCGATCCGTCTGTCAATCTCACGTTCCATCCTTCCCTCACCTGTGAACAAGACCCCAAGATACTTAAACTCCTCCACTTGGGGCAAAGACTCTCCACCAAACTGAAGAGGGTACAGCAGCTTTTTCTGGTCGAGAACCATGGCCTCCGATTTAGAGGCGCTGATCCTCATCCCACTCGCGTCAGCTGCAAACCGTCCCAGTGCACGCTGAAGGTCCAGGTTTGATGAGGCCAACAGGACAACATCTTGCGTTCTGCGAGTCTCAGATCGCAGCACACACACAGATGCCGTCAGCCAATAGCATGCGCGTACGGCATGACGTGACTACCTACTAAAAATCTGCGATGTAGTGAAGCAGTGCATCTTGCAGCGCGAATAACCAAGGGATTACTGTAGTCGGATGTGGTGGCGCACGTTTGTTCACATGTCAGAATGCTCATGAGTCGAATGCTTGGACATCTGTGTGAGATGGATTAAAAAGAGAATGATATGGGATATGTTCTGAAGAAAAAGTTTTTTTG